>NC_060122.1:195954566-196257597 GCF_021461395.2 Schistocerca americana | reverse complement strand
TACTTTTGGTTTACCCAACGAGCGGCGCAGTAGTCGGATGCCAACCTTCAGACACCTAAGGTCAACACAGTGGTTCCTATTCAAAAAATTTGGCAGCTTCCCCCCGGCGAACTGTTTTGAAAGAGAAATGCTAGGTTGTCAGGCTTGATAATCGTGATGGACTCTTCCCTCGATAATATGGCGTTCTGGAGTGCGTTTGTGTTGTATACAGGGGGGTAGACCGGCGTTTGGGTCCGCGACGTCCGATTTTTTATGGCGGAGAAGATGGGGTTCAGCTTTGGACAGGGTCACTGTTTGAATAACTGTCGCAACTTAGCAGCAGTGCAGCCCTTTAACACTCAGCAAATCGCAACTTGCTTGTCCTATAAACTGCAACTTGTGTTATATTTGTAGTAATTTGTAGTAATTGATTCATGGGTGTGACGTCATAAGCTCGTGACTGCGTGTGAGATCGCTCTCTAAGTTTTCATCTATTTTTAGTTTTCAGATATATATTTTAACTGTTTTTGTGATAATATTTACTATATAAGTGACTTATTAGTGGTTTCTTCATTCACCTCTGCATTTCGTGTGTTGTGGCCTGATATTTGTGAGTGTTTCGTATCGAGCAACTTAACCTCTTACCCGTGTTTACATTCCGCGCTGACCAGTTGCAGCTGTAGCGGCGCATCGAAAGCTAAGTACTAATTAATTGTTTGTGTATAGTATTTTATTTAGGAACTTTAGTGGTCTTCAACCGGTGTTCTTGGTGTTTTCCGGTGAAATAACTTCAGAAGAAATTTTTGCGAACTGCTTTCAGTTTCGTTACTGTCATTAGACGTTTGATTTTCTTTCTGTGTTAGTATTTTGTTATATTCTCATTTGTTGTTGATTAATACTTTCAATAATAGTGGTTACTTCCCTTGTAGATCAAGTTTGTGATAATTGTAGTCAGTTTTTAACATCTTCTTATTGTAGTAGCGGAACTTAGATAAAGTTGTTTTCTTGTTTCAATAATTGTAAAATTTTACCATGAGTGAGAAGTGTGGGCTTTGCCGTAGGTTCGTGAGTAGTGGATTGCGGTGTGAGACTTGTTCGAAGTATTTTCACTGGGGGGAATGCAGTGGGGAAGCCAGTGGGCATTCTGGTGAGATCCTCTCCTGGAACTGCAGGTTATGTAGCAAGAGTAAGTTGATAGAGGAGCAGGAGCGTAAGATCTGTGCCCTTCAGGTGCAGTTGAAAAACGCACAGGAGGAGCTAGATAGGATGAGGAGGGAGAAGGGGGTTGGGGAATGGGAGCTGGCTGTTGGCAAGAGATCTGCTAGGAGAAGGAGATTTTCAGATAGTTTTACTATTGGTGTTTGTAATAGATATGACCAACTGTCAGAGTCTAGTGGAGAGGAATCTCTAGTAGCTGTAGATGTAGGAAGTATGCAGCAGACCTCAGCAGTTACGGTGGCTAGGACAGTTGCAAAGTCTAAGAGAAAGAAGAAGGTTCTGCTGTTAGGTAGTTCTCATGGTAGAGGTGTAGGCCAGCAGTTGCAGGAAGTTTTGGGGAGTGAGTACCAGGTCACCAGCATTGTGAAGCCTAATGCAGGATTGGCTCAGGTGACTTTTAACATAGGGGGGTTATGTAGGGATTTTACTAAAGAGGATCAGGTAGTGATTGTGGGTGGGGCTGGTAATAGTATTGATAGGGATGGGAAGTATGACATAGATGGTGACCTGGAAAAGATAGCCACTCAGACTGGCAACACGAATGTGCATTTCGTGGAACTGTTTCAGCGTCACGATCGGCCTCATCTTAATATAGCCGTCAGGCGTAATAACATGAGACTTGGGGGTGCACTGATGACAGAAGGCATGAGTCACATTTCAGTGGTGTCGGTGGAGTCTATCAGTAGGACGGGTTTCACTAGACATGGCCTGCACCTCAACAGATATGGGAAGGGGAGGTTGGCAAAACTTATAGGTGACAGCATAGGTGGGGGTGGTGGGATCACTCATGGGAAAATTCCGGTAGTTGTGGGTGTTAGAGCTGTACCTTTTTTAGATTGAAGTCAGCTGATAGGTATTCCTGCTTAAGGGAAGTCTCTCTAACAAAGAAACCACTTTCTACAAAGCTTGGGTATCCGATTAATGAGGGAATTAGTATATTTCATCAAAATATACAAGGTATTCGAGATAAAGTTAGTGAACTGCTTATAGATGTTGACTCTGAAATTATTGGTATATCTGAACACTTCTTAAATAAGGAGATAATTCAGAGGCTTCCTTTACCAGGATACAGGTTGGCTGGCAGCTTTTCTAGGAGCTCTTTGCGGTGTGGGGGAGTAGCCATGTATGTGAAAAACGGTATCCCATTTGAGTCAATTGATGTTTCAAAGTACTGCACTGAAAAGGTGTTTGAATGTTGTGCAGGTGTGGTTAAATTTAGTGGAGCTAAACTTCTTACTGTTGTTATTTATAGATCCCCAGACTCCGATTTCACAACATTTTTGCTAAAGCTAGAAGAGGTTCTTGGTTCACTTTATAGGAAATACAAAAAGTTAGTTATATGTGGTGACTTCAATATTAATTGTATAAGTGATTGTGCAAGGAAAAGGATGCTGGTAGACCTCCTTAATTCATATAATCTTATGCAAACCGTATTCTTTCCAACGAGAGTGCAAGGGAACAGTAGAACAACCATAGACAATATTTTTGTTCATTCGTCATTATTAGAAGGGCATTCTGTTAGCAAAAAGGTGAATGGCCTTTCAGATCATGATGCACAAATTTTAAGTCTAAAAGATTTTTGTGCTTCAACACATGTTAAATATAGTTACCAACTTTTTAGGAAAGCTGATCCAGTTGCTGTACAGACTTTTGTAAACCTTATCAAGGAACAAGATTGGCAAGATGTTTATAGTGCTGATACAGTAGACGATAAATATAATGCTTTCCTCAAGACTTTTCTCGTGCTCTTTGAAAGTTGCTTTCCGTTAGAACGTTTAAAACAGGGTACTAGCACAAACAGGCAGCCTGGGTGGCTGACTAAAGGGATAAGAATATCTTGTAGAACAAAGTGGCAATTATATCAAAACGTTAGAAACAGTCAAAATCTAAATGCAGCAGCCCATTACAAACAGTATTGTAAGGTGCTTAAAAAAGTTATTAGGAAGGCAAAAAGTATGTGGTATGCAGATAGAATAGCTAAGTCTCAGGATAAAATTAAAACCATATGGTCAGTCGTAAAGGAAGTGGCTGGTCTGCAGAGACAGGTCGAGGATATAGAATCAGTGCGTAGTGGGGATGTCCGTGTTGCTGATAAGTCGCATATATGTACAGTACTTAATAATCACTTTCTGAATATAGCAGGTGAACTAAATAGAAACCTAGTCCCAACAGGGAATCATATAGCGCTCTTAGAAAAAAGTGTTCCGAGACTGTTACCTGAAATGCTCCTCCATGATACTGACAAGAGGGAGATTGAGTTAATAATTAAATCACTAAAGACCAAGAACTCTCATGGATATGACGGGGTATCTAGCAGAATACTGAAGTATTGTTCCACGTATATTAGCTCAGTACTTAGCCATATCTGTAACTTTTCCTTTAGCAGTGGTCGGTTTCCTGACCGATTAAAGTACTCGGTAGTGAAGCCACTTTATAAAAAGGGAGACAGGGATAATGTTGACAATTATAGACCTATTTCTATGCCATCGGTGTTTGCTAAAGTTATCGAGAGGCTTGTATATACAAGGTTACTGCAGCATTTAAATTCACATAATTTGCTGTCAAATGTACAGTTTGGTTTTAGAAATGGCTTAACAACTGAAAATGCTATATTCTCTTTTCTCTGTGAGGTTTTGGACGGATTAAATAAAAGGTTGAGAACGTTAGGTGTTTTCTTTGATTTAACGAAGGCTTTTGACTGTGTTGACCACAAAATATTACTGCAGAAGTTGGAACATTATGGAGTAAGGGGAGTAGCTTACAATTGGTTCGCCTCCTACTTTAAGAACAGAAAGCAGAAGGTAATCCTCCGCAATATTGAGAGTGGTAATGATGTTCAGTCCCAATGGGGCACTGTTAAATGGGGCGTTCCCCAAGGGTCGGTGCTGGGGCCACTGCTGTTCCTTATTTATGTAAATGATATGCCTTCTAGTATTACAGGTGATTCAAAAATATTTCTGTTTGCTGATGACACCACCTTGGTAGTGAAGGATCTTGTGTGTAATATTGAAACATTATCAAATAATGTAGTTCATGAAGTAAGTTCGTGGCTTGTGGAAAATAATTTGATGCTAAATCACAGTAAGACTCAGTTTTTACAGTTTCTAACCCACAATTCAACAAGAACTGACATTTTAATCAGACAGAATGGGCATGTTATAAGCGAGACGGAACAGTTCAAGTTCCTAGGCGTACGGATAGATAGTAAGCTGTTGTGGAAAGCCCATGTTCAGGATCTTGTTCAGAAACTAAATGCCGCTTTATTTACCATTAGAACAGTATCTGAAATAAGTGACATTTCAACACGAAAAGTAGTATACTTCGCATATTTTCATACGCTTATGTCATATGGTATTATTTTTTGGGGTAATTCTTCTGATTCAAAAAGGGTATTTTTGGCTCAAAAACGGGCTGTTCGAGCTATGTATGGTGTAAGTTCGAAAACCTCTTGTCGACCCCTATTCAATAGTCTGGGAATTTTGACATTGCCCTCACAGTATGTATTTTCTTTAATGTCGTTTGTTGTTAGCAATATTAGCTTATTCCCAAGAGTTAGCAGCTTTCACTCAGTTAATACTAGGCAGAAATCAAATCTGCATGTGGAATGCACTTCCTTGACTCTTGTGCAGAAAGGAGTGCAGTATTCTGCTGCATCCATTTTCAATAAGCTACCACAAGAACTCAAAAATCTTAGCAGTAGCCCAAACACTTTTAAGTCTAAACTGAAGAGTTTCCTCATGGCTCACTCCTTCTATTCTGTCGAGGAGCTCCTGGAAGAGATAAAAAATTAAGCAAATTCCAGTGTTACATTCTTGATTTTCTTTATTTAAACTAATGACTTGTTTCATTTTATGTGTTTCTACAATCGTGTTATAATTTCATGTATTGACTCGTTCCATGACCATGGAGACTTCTCCTAAATGTGGTCCCACGGAACAATAAATAAACAAATAAATAAATAAATAAAAAATAAAAGTAATTCAGAATTGGATTTAGTATTCAACAGTTCCCTTTAACTGGATCTGTGAGCTGCTCAGACGTTTTGGAACGCAGTGTGCACGTCCGCTAACAGTATTCCTCGTTACGTTTCAGTTACTCGTAAGTGATTGAGGTATAATCTGGTTCGATAAATCCATCTTCTTTGTGAAGAGCTTTTTGTGCTAGTAATTAGTTCAACCATCTTTTAGCATTTTTGTGAATAGTTATGATCCCATGATTTTTAATATCAAGCTAGCTTATTCTTGCTATACAGGGCGCCAGTTATTGAATTATATGAACGAAAATCGTCATAACTTCTGAAAAGTTCCCGCATAATTGGCCGCGGGCATTATGGGGATTAGTATGCGCAGTATGGTTTGGTTTAGCGACGAATCCCGCTTTCATTTGGTTGAGTTCGTCAACATGCAAAATTTGGGCATCATGGGGATTGAGAATCCGCATTTCGCAATCAAGAAGTCTCTTCATACTCAACGGGTGACTATGTGGTTTGCAGTGTCCAGTCATGGAATAGTGGGTGCGATATTCCTTAATGGCGCGGTGACTACAGAACGGTACGTCAAAGCTTCAGAAAATGAATTAATTCTGGTTACCGAATGTGACTCTGAAATTGACAAGGTGTGGTTCATGGAACACGGAGTTCGAACGCATCGAAGGATGAGAGTGTTTGATGTCCTGGAGGAGCACTTTGCAGACCGCATTCTGGCTCTGGGGTACCCAGAGGCCACTGGCATGGTCCTCAATTGGGTGCCATATTCTCCATATCTGAAGACATGGAACTCCTTTTTGTGTGGCTATATTAAATACAAGGTGTACAGAAATAACCCCAAAATCATTGCTGTGCAGAAAACGGCCATTCAGAACGCTTCGACAGCATAGATGTTCCGACCCTTCAACGGGTCATGTAGAAATTCACTATTCGTCAGCGCCACATCATCACCAATGATGGCAGGCATATCTAACATGTGATAAAGTAAATCCGAAAACCTGCAGTAAAGTTTACGTGTTGAGTAAAGTGTGTGCACACCAAAGATTGTAACTATTTTAATTTTTTCATATAGTTCAATGACTGTCACCCTGTACATTCTCACAGCAAATTCAATTTTCTTGATTGTTTGATTAATGGAGAGAGTATGGTTCCAAACGGCGAGATCATCAGTGTCGGGATTCTAAAGGGAGTTACATAAGAAAGAGGGTCTGCTAAAAATGAACGTATTGTCAGAGGAGTCAAATTATAAAATAATGATTATTAAACACACACAGTATAAGCATAAAAGGTGAGACTAAATCTAAAAACTGGAAAAGGGGGGGGGGCGGTAATGGGGTCACAGGACGTGAAGACTGTAAGAGGAGTATCTTAGTCACTACCAACCCGCCCCTGCTCCAAGACTAAAGGAGAACCTAATATCTGGAAATAAAAACCACTTTCACAGGGGAAACCAAGGACCAGGCCAACCATCCGTGGATCGTCCGCTAATATGAAATTAAAGGAAGCAGGAAGACTATACTTAGCACGAAGGGTCGAAAGAAGGGGACATGCCACCAGTATGTGAGATATCGTCAGTCTGGCGCCACAACCAGATTATGGGGCGGGTAGATACGTAGGAGGAAGCGATGGGTGAGCCGGGTATGGCCAATACGTAAACGACATAAGACTGTGGACTCCTTACGAGAGGGGTGGAAAGAAGTGCCCCAAACTGCAGTAGACTCCTTGATTGTGCGGAGTTTATTACTAGAGAAGTAGTGCTCCACTGTTGGGCAAAGAGAGGTTTGATGTAGATCCGCATATCCGCAGCTGTAATCGGTAAAGGAAAAGGTGTGTAAGTATCTGATTCTCTAGCCAAACGGTCAGTCAAATCATTCCATGGGATTCCCACATGATTCGGCACCCAAAGAAAGACGACTGAACAGGCGGCATGCTCAAGGGCAGGGAGAAGGTCATGGATGGCAGAGACCAAGGGATGACGAGAGTAACATCGATCGATAGCCTAAAGGCTTCACATGGAGTCGGCACAAATTAAAGCACTGTGGAGAGGGGCCTGAGAAACGAAAAGGAGGACCCTGTAAATGGCTAGAGTCTCTGCTGTAAATACACTAGATGATCGTTGCAACAAATGGTGCTCGAAGCTGGTAGGAAATGTCAAAGCATAACCCACCTTATCAGAATTCTTAGAACCATCAGTGTAAAAGACGGTGGCATCTTCGAACTCTGCAAGGATGGCACGTAAAAGACGCCGGTAAACCATAGGAGCAACAGGACCTTAGGATCCTGGAAGAGAGCGGCCCTAATCCGTTTTCTAGGCACCATCCAAAGGCGTGGGGGTGGGGGGTGGGGGGTACGGGAGGAAAGACATTTGCCACAGTCCAGTGAGTGCAGATGGAAATCCTGGCAGAGGATAGTGAGACGCATACCGACCAGCAATCCCACTTATGGGCGGGTGTTAGGAGGGAGACATCCCTCATTGGCGAAGAGCACAAGGTATACAGGATGGTCAGGGAATTGGGGAATGGTGACTGCTTAAGAAACAAGGAGTTGGCTCCATCGGATGTGTAGAGGGAGAATCCTTACTTCTGTGAGGAGACTATCAACAGGACTAGTGCGAGAGACACCAATAGACAGACGTTCCCCACATTGATTGTCATGGTCAAGACGTTTCAAAGTGGAAGAAGCTGCTGAACCATAAGCCATAAGCTACCATAATCGAGTCTGGACAAGATATGTGGGCCAGGGGGAAGAGAGTATTAAGCTTCCGCAAGCGTATAATCTTTAGGTGGCAATTGTGGGGTAGCCATGTCATCTTGTTATCAAAAATGAGGCCCAAGAAACGGGACTTCGTTACAACATCAAGGAGCTCGTTGCATAAGTAAAGTTCTGGATGAGGGTGTACTGTGGGTCGACGACAAAAATGCAAAACCCGCGTTGTGTAGGAGGAAAACTGGAAGCCATGGGCGGTGGCCCACGTAGACGCCCGTCGGATGGTGCCTTTGAGCTGGCGCTCAGCTGACGACATAGAGAAGTAGCTGCAGCAGATGCAAAAATCGTCAACATAGAACGTTGGGGTAATGAGAGGCCCAACAGATCTCACAAGCTCATTTATGGCAGTGAGGAAGAGCGTGACACTTAGCACAGAGCCCTGTGGGGTACTATTCTCCTGAATATGAGGGGTACTGAGTAACATGCCAACTCGAACCCGGTAGAGCTAGTAAGATAAAAACTTGCGGATAAAAATTGGAAGGGGACCACGGAAGCCGCAATCATGGAGGGTACCTAAAATGTGATGACCTCAAGCCATATCACACGCCTTATGTAGGCAAAAGAACACTGAGACAAAGTGCCAGCAGTGAGTAAAAGCCTGTTGCATGGCTGATTCCAAACGTAGTAAATGGTCAGTCCAGCGGGTTGCTGCTAAAGAGCTTGCTAAGGTGCAGAGATTGGCCTGCTTAGCCATAACGGGCGGAATTAGCACCACACAAACCGCTGGAATGGAAGCCATGCGGGATATACCCCTACCTTTGGGTTAAGATGGAGGCAGAAGCTGGGGCATACAGATTTAAAACTGGCCAAAACTGGGTCTACTTCTGATTTGCACAATCTTTTTGTTTTGGTTTTAGGGCGCAAAACTGCTATGGTCATTAGCGCCCGAATTTCCACAATCACACACTAACATAGTGTGTAAGGTAAATATAGGTATGGCTGGGTAAATGCCCGCCGACTGCATAATAACTCCAAACTGCTTCGACATGTGTGGAGGAGAATATGAGTAGGTGCTACAGTGACCGTAGAATCTACATCTAATCAGACAGTCAGGCAGCCCTGAAATCATTGGCAGCTCCTGCAACAAGATCTAAGATTGTTGCAGATTGCCAGAGGGCTCTGGTGGAGCTAGGGGGAAGCAATAGGGTGTACCTAGTGTGGGTCTCTGGCCACTCATGGATCTGTGGCAATGAACAAGCCGATAGATTGGCTAGTATGGGGGCAACAACTCCACTTCAAAACCTGTCTTGACAATCACCAAGGCTATGATCAAATTAGAACTACGGAACTGGCTCAGGAAACAGCACGTAGGATATTGGACCAAGGTTCATAAACAAAAACATGGTAACGTAATGATGCAAAAGCCATGTTTTTAAAAAAAACTCTGTAATCCTGAAATTGAAAAAAATGGCTTTGAGCACTATGCGACTTAACTGCTGAGGTCATCAGTCGCCTAGAACTTAGAACTAATTAAACCTAACTGACCTAAGGACATGACACACATCCATGCCAGAGGCAGATTCAAACCTGCCACCGTAGCGGTCGCTGGGCTCCAGACTGTAGCGCCTAGAACCGCACGGCCACTCCGGCCGGCTGAAATTGGACAGGAAAGAGATAAAACTCATGACTGGACTGATGACCAGCCATGGGAACTTCAAAAAACACCAACACACAATGGATATAATGGAAGAGGACCCTAAATGTAGGATCTGTGATGATTGTGACAAACTGCATCACACCTAATCTTTAAATGCATGGCATTGGAGAGTAAAGGATACAGATTCTTCGGGGCAACTAGACCTGAAGAAATTTTGTCTAACGAAAGACTGGTAGAGAGACTCCTTGCACTATTTAATGGCACTGGTTGGCTTTACTACATATACAGGGAGTGATACCGCACAATAAACCTAGTATCGGTGCCGGCAGTGGCGGGTTAGACCTAAGCTGTTTTAGCTCTCGTGTTAAAATCAATCAATCAAATGGTCAGTTGGAGATTATCCTGCCTGGAAGCCACACTGATATGGTGACGGCCTCGAGATTCGAGTACCCAAGAAAATCTGGAGTTGACTATCCTTTCAAGCAGTTTACAAAGCACATTTGTAAGACTAATGGGGCGATAGCTGTCGAGAGAAGCCGTGGGCTTAAGGACGGGGATAACTATAACGTCTCGCCATGGGGATGGAGAAGCACCCATGAGCGAGATGTAATTGAACACACTGTGGAGCTGTTACCTCTAGGGAATATACAAATGTTGAACCATTTAATTGTGAATGGAGTCTGGCCCTGTGGCTGTGTCTCATGAAGAGCTAAGAGCCTGCACCAATTCCCATTCAGTGGAAGGAGCATTGAAGGGCTCAACGCGGTGTGGGTTGAAATGGAGGGGGGTCTGTTCAACTCTGCATTTCTGTTGGAGAAAGGCAGGAGGGTAGGAAGTGGACGACGATGCTATCACAAAGTGTATCTCAAGGTGTTCTGCGAGGACGAATGGATCAGTGTACAGAGCCCCTTGGATGTTTAGACCCTGGACAGTTAACTGTTGCTGGCGGCCCAGAACGCTACAGACCTTCGACCAAACCTGCGATGAAGAGGAATATGTCCCCAGAGAGGAAATACAGCGCTCCCAGCATTCCTTTTTATTCCGCTTGGTAATTTAACGAGCCTTTGCATCAAGACACTTAAAAGTGACGAGGTTGGTTTGGGAGGACTGTTGCTTAAATCTCTGCAGTGGCCGTCGGCGGTCCTGGACAGCGACTGCGACGTCCTTGGTCAACCACGGTACTGGTCATTGACGAGAGGGCCTGTGGATAGGGAGACAGCAGTGCCAGCAGTATGAAGAAGGGCGGCAGAGATGCCTTGCACGACTACATCAATGTAATTCGAGAGGGAGTTGTCAAAGCGGACAGCAGACATGTATAAAGGCCAATTGGCCCTGCAGAATGCCCAGCGTGGGAGCGTGTCTGCCTAGCGGCAGCAAGAAAACGATAGTGTCACTGGGAAGTGGTCACTGTCACAAAGGTCATCATGGGATGACAAACGTATGGAAACAACGAGGGCAGGGGAGGAAATCGCGACATCGATAGTAGAGAAGGTGCCATGAGAGGCATTGAAGTGGGTAGGGGAACCATTATTCAGGAGCCACAAATCGAAGTCCGTGATAAGTTGGTCGATTAGGATTCCTGACCTGTTGATGTGACGCTCCCCCACAGTGGATGGTGGGCACTGAAATCCCCAAGAAGAAATGGGGGTGGGAGTTGCTGTATTAAGATAGACAGTGCAACATAAGCCAAGTGGCCTATCTGCAGGGAGTTAGACATTGCAAATGGGTATTGCCAGAGTCGTTTGCACTCTAACCACCATCACTTCCAAGGTGGTATGTAGGGGGGATCCTGTCATTGAGGACATCGGAGTGAACCAAAGTGTAGGCCCCACCAAATGCTATTCTAGGGCCAGCATGGTTCCGACAGAATGCCCAATAACCACGTAAAGTGGGAGAGTGGTCGTCATGGAAATCCGTTTCTTGGAGAATAAGACAAAATGCAGAATAAGAGGAGATAATACGTTGCATTTCCGGCAGGTGACGATAGTAGCCGTTGCAGTTCCACTGGATGATCTTGTGGTGTGAGTCCTAGCTAGGTAGGCATGAAGGAGCTGAGGAAGACGTCAAGTCACTTTGTGAGTAGTTGTCACCGACAAGGATGGGGTGACATCCATAAATAAGATGTCAAATTCAGATTGCGAGAGAGAAGTTGGAACCTCCAGGGGCACCAAGGACGCCTTGTCTTTGGATTTATGTTTCTCTTCATCTCTTTCTGAGGTGGAGGAGGGCAGGACACAGGGGGGAGTACAGGCATCTGCAAGATCGGGAACCAAAAGAAAGTGGACGACCTTGGAGCCCACAGATGGGGTGCCTCGTGGTTGAGTGATGGTAACAGTCTTCTGCCTGAGAGACCCCGGGGAAATGGTTTCCGAGAGTGAGCCCAATCACTGGCAGATGCTGAAGAAAAGGGGTACTTCTTCAACTGGGTGGGAGGGGGGCGACTCCCTCATGGGAGGCTGTGGGAACGGCAGGGGAGGTGGAGGGGAGAGTAGAGTAGGTCTGGAGTAGAGACGAGGGAGGAGGAGGAGGAGGAGGAGGTGGAGGAAAGGAAGTAACAGAGGTAAAAAATGTGGATAGTGACACTGGATGGATTCTCTCATACTTTTGGCGAGCCTCAGTGTAAGACAGGTGATCCAAGGACTTATTGTATCTTCTTTTTTCTCTTGTAAGAAGAGCAATCCGGCGAGCGAGGGGCGTGCCGATCAACACAATTAATACACACAGGCGGCAGAATACATGGGCTTCCCTCACGGAAAGGGTGGCCGCAGTACCCATACAAAGGGTCCGCCATACTATGGGAAGACATATGCCCAAAAGGCAACCACCGAAAGCACCACATAGGTGGAGGGATGTATCGTTTTACGTCACGTCTGTAGCATATAACCTTGACCTTCTCTGGGAGGGTGTCCCCTTCGAAAGCCAGAATGAAGGCGCCAGTATCAGTGCAGTTGTCTTAGCGACCCTTCTGCACACGTCAAAGAAAATGAACGCCACGACGCTCCAGATTAGACCAAAGTTCCTCATCAGTTTGCAGGGTGAGATCCTTATCAAAAATGACTCCCTGGACCATATACAGAGATTGGTGAGGAGTGATAGACACTGCGACGTTGCCAAGACGATCAGAGGCACGAAGAGCTGCGGATTTGGTGGCAGAAGAAACTTTGATCAACCGAGAGCCTGAACGCATCTTACAAATAAACTCCACCTCACCAAATTTGTCCTCTATATTTTCCACCAAACCTCATCAGTTTGCAGGGTGAGATCCTTATCAAAAATGACTCCCTGGACCATATACAGAGATTGGTGAGGAGTGATAGACACTGCGACGTTGCCAAGACGATCAGAGGCACGAAGAGCTGCGGATTTGGTGGCAGAAGAAACTTTGATCAACCGAGAGCCTGAACGCATCTTACAAATAAACTCCACCTCACCAAATTTGTCCTCTATATTTTCCACGAAAAACAACATCTTTGTGGCGTTGAATTTGTCACCATCCGTCCTAGTGCAGACAAGGTAAGGGGGAGAAGGTTTCAGCCCAAGACAGTGAGCCTGGCCCTCCTCCCATGGTGTAGCCAGGGAAGAGGTGGCTGCCAGGTCAGACGAGACAGCATTAAAGGATCCTTCACCATTCGAAGAGACCGCCGTGTGAGAATGGTCAGATTTTTGCCGCTTGATATGCTTCATGCGCCAAGCATCCACCCTGATACCACCCACTCAGACCAGGGGCTCTCGCCGTGGGCGCCACCCAGCCATAGCAAGTACCGTCTGGCACGGCGGCCGTTGCTGGGTGTTCAGATGCTCCAAGAAAACAAGCAACCACTCCTCAGCATACATGGGGAGGAAACAGCTCAGGTATCAGTAGTGTGATCCCTGTGTTGTCAGGGGGCTCAGCCATGTGGGTACACAACAGCCTCACCACAAGGAATGACTATACATGCTGGTGACCTAGCAGGGAGGAAGGGCTCTACAGTGGGGAAGGGAGAGGGGAAGGGAGAGGACAGAGGTTCTAATGGTTGAAATGGCTCTAAGTACAATGGGACTTAACATCTATGGTCATCAGTCCCCTAGAACTTAGAACTACTTAAACCTAACTAACCTAAGGACATCACACACATCCATGCCCAAGGCAGGATTCGAACCTGCGACCGTACCAGTCGCGCGGTTCCGGTCTGAGCGCCTAGAACCGCTAGACCACCGCGGCCGGCAGAGGACAGAGGAATCCACACCGTAGATACTAGGGAGGGTGTTCTTCTCCATACGGCTCACACTAAAAACAGAAAATTTTGATGTGGAAGTCAAACCTCAAATAGGGACCGAAACGCCAAACGGGTGGAAGAACAGGCAAAAGGAACAAAATTGCATTCGATACAGGAAACCAGGGGAATAGCCAGGTCTACATAAAGCAGAACACCGAAAGAGGGAAAGAAGGTGGCGTTTGGGAAGGAGCAGGGACAGGGAGGGAGGGGGCAGGGAGAACTAAAAGCAGGTAGGGAATGAAAAATGAGCTGCAATATCTAGGGGCCCCGTGTGCGCCACGCACGAACTCACGGAAGAGCCGTAAGCCCCTGGGGGTTCTATTTTCTTATGAGTATCAATGGACTCTTATTCTATACGAAATAAACTAGCTTAACTAAAAGTGATATTTTTAGCTTATTTAGGTCTACTTCATGACTTTGAACAGGCGAGCTTTCATTATTGAAAATCTTTTAAATATCTACTGTCAGACATTTCTTAGGAACAATTGCAGTGATGCAAATTGCGGTCACTTTGAGCCCATGCTCAATGGCTAATTTCCAGCCACAAAGGGACGGGCATGAGAACTCATTAAATCAACCACCCCGAGAAATAAGAGGCGAGGGGACTCACTCAGTGACTTGTAAATCAATGATCTCCGTTTTATTTGTTTATTGTGCCTTTACAAATGTCAAAAAATCAGTTAATATTGGGACATATATATTTTTGTCAATAAACTCGTTAATTAAAAATGTTCACTTCAAATCTCTCCTTTCTCTTCTCAAAACCCATGTCTCAAGTAGGGATATCCATGAAATAAAACTCACACTATCGAGTGACCTTCGATAATTACCTTCAAGAACGTTGTTATTGTTAATGATATGAGACCCCATTTGCCCTTTCCAAATTGTGTCTAACATTGTATTTAGCTGTACCCCATTGATCTTCATTGATCGTTGCCATGACCCTTATTAATATTTCATTTTATACATAAGATTTTCCATTCTTATATTAGGGATTCCATTTAAAAAAAGAAAAACACTTTAACTTGCTAATCACCTTGAAAATTAGTGCAACGTCACGCCCATTTGTAGCAGTGCGTGACGCTCCTTACCACCTACAACTTTTATCAAAAACATGTTGCCCCATTTCATCTCTACTTCTAGTTATTCCCCATAGTGCATTAAAATAATCCACCCTGCAGGCCTGAACCATTGTCGGCGCTGGTTAGCTCTCGAATCTGATGAGAACAAACGTATCATCGTACTGTTCTTAGTAACTCACTCTGTCCTATTTTCCTATTGGTAACGAATATACTCCCGTTATACCGTTTTCTGCTGCTGTTGATATTACCCTATACTCATCTGACCACAATGATACATGTCAGTGTACTCTAGAACTGACAAAGGTGATGAATTGCGATCCTTCCACCATCGTGCGACAATTAGACGGTGAGGAAGATTAAAAAATCGGATGTATGTGTAACGCACGTTTTAAACCAAAATCACAAAAACCAGCAGGTTTACTCGTCATCAACTGGCTTGTGAACAACACTGATCATTCCTATCCTCTATCACTGTTTGTGACAAGAAATGTCTTTATCAAACGTAAGGAAGAGGAAGGAATGGTTGAACCCAAACAAAGCAGAAACTCTCCTGTGCGCCTCTTCGAAAGATCATGTTAAGCACCTGGTGTAATAGCGACAGTGCGGTGTATTAAGAATTGCTTCCCCTAGGTGTAATCATCACTACTGACATTTATTGTTAACAACTGAGATGTCTCACAGATCCAGTCCAAGAACAACGATCAGGAAGTCTGCGTCAGGTGATGAAACAACACGATAACGCCCGCCTGATTTATGCTAGACTGACAAGAATCACTGCACAGGAGTTGGGTTCACAATTCGTTTCGCACCCATCTTTTTCACCTGAACTTGTGCCCTCATATTTTTAACTTCTGCACTCTCTGTCGAACAGATTTCAAGGAATCTCCTTTCCTGGCGAGCCCCAAACGTGTCTCGAAGAGTTCCTCGCCTCAAACCCAAGTGATTGCTACAATCGTGGACGCGAAAAGGTACCCCAGCGTTGGAAGACAATTGTAAATGGTGAATGAGAACATGCGATGGTTACCTAGAAAGTAATGCACCACATTTTTTCTTCAACAATTCTTTATTGAAGATAATGAGAATTACACACATAAAAGAATGGTCTTTTGTCTACATACCCTATTTTTCCGCGTGATCTCCATCCAGTTCTATGGCCTTCCACCAGTGCCAAACACTGCCCTGTCGATACCAATCCTTGTCCTGGTTGCTATGTGAACTCCCTTTGCTGATTGACAGAAGCAGCGCCAACTGCCGAATGTTAATGCGTCTGTCCTCGCGAATGACATCAGGTCGCTGCAACATGTCAGGTGTGACAGCCGTGGATGGTCTCCCCGACTACTGAAAATCGTGGAGCTCCACCGAACCGCCTTCTGATGACCTCACCCTCCGTGCCCAGCGACCAACTGTACTTCTATCGACAGCAGATGCTCCATATACTTTGCACAATTGTTTTTAATATACCCCATAGTTTCTTCCTCTGCAGTGAGAATTCAAATGTTGGCACGTTGCTCGTAACGTACACCATCTACAAATGCCATTTTGAAACTGTCCTGCAGCTACTCTATCTGTCGAAAGTGACGGAAACTTTGCGAACTCACTCAGGAGACTTCAAATAATACGTGAGTAACGGTTCGCATTCGTAGCATTGGTTTCGGCTGAGAAAAAAAAAATGCCGTTCATTACTTTCTGGGCAACCCTCGTAGTATTTATGACTAAAGTATCTATTATTGTATTTGTTCTGTTTATTAAACTTATGGAAAAACGTTACTAACTTATGCACCAACTTAATGCTTTAGGTCGTAACAGAAATAGAGTGCCTTTATTTAATAGAATGGGAATTTGTTCCGCATTAGGATCATCTTCTGTATTACGATCATGTTTCTCCTTTTCTATCATGACTCTCTCCTCGTTATGTCCTTTCTCATTGGAGGGCAACCCTGTATCATCGCTAAGAGGTGCCTCATCTTCTAGTAGACTTTGTCCAAACTGGACTGATGTTTCAAAAGGAGCACTCCGTCTGATCTGTACCCTGAAATTGCGTTTTCCATTGTAGCCACTTTCTTAAAGACTTTGTTCTGCCAGATCGTATGGAGACATCTTACGACCCAGATGGTTCTTCATATGTATATGAATCCCACTCTCGATTAAATGCTGCTTTCGAGGAACTAAAACAGATTAAGCTCGTGGGAAGTATGTGATGGAATGGTTGCCACCACAATTCCTGTTTTTTATGCCTTAAGAGCAATGTGAGCCATGTGGATATCAAGCATTAATAATAACCGGATAGTCTTTTCAGTCAAGTGCGCAGCAAAATGACGAAGGCTTTGAAAAAAAAAACGTTGTTCACAACTCCATCCATTTTTATAACAACCATAGATAGCTTCCAGTGGTCACCGCCAGCGCTGAAACAACAAATGATAGTTAGGTTTGTGTCCTTGCCCCACGATATTTCTACACTCAGCTATTTCACTTCCTTTGGGGATAAGATTCTACAGGTTTTTTTGTACCGACCCTTTGTTCGTTGCATCGACAGTGAAAATTCTGTTTGGTGAGAAGCTAATTACTTCATAACTTGTTGCAGTTTTGAGAAGAAAAATTTCACTCACATCTTCTTCATTGAAAGCTACCATTCTGTTTAAACAAGTCCCTTTTTGTTTTCTGAGCTTGATTTCTAGATGTCGTTTTGTATATAAGGAGAACTAGTCTTATCCCTCTAACCTTGTTGATATGAGGTATGTTGTTTGCCTCAGTGAACTTATAACCCTATCTACGTAGCCTTGTGGGGGACACCCCATAGACTAATTGAGTTAACTTTTTTCTATATTGACCAACTTTGAGCAGGTAACAATTTTAGTTTTTCTTCTTTCCTTGATGGTTTCTATTTTTTCAGTAATCGTTAACTTTTCCCCATTTTGTCTTTTCCTCTCTTCTGTCCACATTGTTCCCGATTTCTTATTTCTTCTGCAGTCAAAGGCTCCTCAACTTAATACTTTATTCTTGAAAAGATTTCTGTCTATTATTTCCGATTCTTTGAAGTTGTTTCTTTCTAGATTTTTCCTTAAGTATGTGCTATTGTAGATTTCTTTTTACAGGAAGACAGAAATATTTCTTTCCTGGGTCTGTTCTCATTCATTCAGCAGAGATGTCCGAAAAAGATTTATCTTCTTTCAGCCATTACTTCTATTTTCTCTACATTTTTGTAGAGCTTCTCATAACTTCTCATTTTCAAGCCATCTTTATTTTGTATTGCACCTGTTATTTCTCTAACTATCCTCCCATAAAGTACCTCTCTTCTCACGATTTTGAACGAGTCTGCGTTTCAGCAACTTTGTAAGCAAGAGCATCAGTGGATTAAAATTAACCGCCAACCAACTGCAAAATACAAGTTTATTAAATCATGACCACGGTTTCGACGGTTTTAAAGTCGTTTTCTTTAGAGGATTTACATGGAATCACAGTGTCTATAGCTGATGTGGGAGTCGTTTGTTTTAAGACAAAGCCCTACAGTAGACGGCTGCTACTTTTATACGACGTACTTTAAATGTTTATTAAGTGGATGGCATGTACTAGACAGAGTCAACGACACCCACATTGGTTACAGAGAATGTGACTCTACATACAATATCTTCAGAAGAAGATGGTTTTTGCAACTGGTTGGCTGTAGCGTCTGATCGGTTGTACCGCTATTCTGCCCAACTTATATTCCATTATCAGCCATTCACATCCATATAAACATTCTGGTTGTACCACTATGGTACAGTATTTTAGATTTGCTTTTCCTAGATATGCATTTATTGTTGTAGATATTTTTTGTCAAAACATGCGCTCTCTCCATTTCGTTACATCTACTGCAAATTTTTATAGTCCATTCTGCCGTATAGTTTCTCCAAGGTATTTCAGTTTACTTACTTGCTCTATTTTACCTATTTGTATTCTACGAATTTCGGTGCATTTTTTTATTTCTGTCATGAATATTGCTTTTTTCAGCTGAAACTTTGAGGCCAGTTCTATTTGCTATTTCGAGAAGATTTATTTGAATAATTGCGTCTGTCAGAGATTTTCTGAAAGTACTGCAAAATCCCATACAAAAGTCAGGCATTTTTCCTTCATTCCATCTGTTTTCCTTCCTATAATTATTTGTTCAAATTTGTGATTCTTAGCTCCAGATTCTAGGTTCTTAGAATTTTTCTAGAATGCAAGTGAACAGTAAAGGTGATAAACCATTCCTTTGTACAGCAGTCCTTTTTATTTCGAATGGTGGAGGTAGTACTTCTATAAATTTAACTGTAGATATCGTCTTTGTTAGAGGTTCCTGAATTACGTTTGTTATTTTTGGTTTAACACCAAATTCTCTATTGCCTTTATTTATTGACCCTGTGCCTACTGAATCGAATGTTTTTTTGGAATCAATAACAAGTACTTTATTAGTTTTCTGGTTAACATTCTGTTTAGAGTTATTGATTTGAGGCTAAAAATTTGTTGTGCAGAATCTTCCTTTTCGGAAACCTCCCTGATATTTTCCTAATTGTTTTTCTAAAGTTCCTAACACTCCATCCAGGAGAATTTTTGACAATACTTTGTGTGTCAATGTCAGTAGTAATAATCCTCTGTAACTGTTGACATTTTATTTATCTCTCTTTTTTATATAGCAGGTGAATTAATGCTATTGTCCACTCTTCTGTGACCTTTTCAGTTTTCCTAATATTCTCAAAAACAGTGTTATATCATTTATAATTTTTGATTCTCACCACTTCAATGACTCTGCTCTAATGGAATCTTCACCACTTCTTCCGTTATTTTTGAGTGATCTGACGACTTCCTAAATTTCTTGCTCTGTTGGTTCGGAATACTCCTCCAGATTTAGTGGTATTGCTTGAAATTGCAATTTTACTGTTGGAACTGGAACTTTGAGAGCTTGCAAGGAAAAAAAATTGCTAGTATTTCGCGATTTCCTTTGTTATTTAATCCCATTTTGTCATTTTCATCTTCTCTTTGTTGTCTGAATTCTTTAAGCGTCGTTATTTTTTGAAATATCTGCATTTTATCCATTTTTGAGCTCTTTGTTCTAGTTTTTCTTCACCCTCTTCGTTCCACCATGTCTTCTTTTTGTTCTTGGTCTGTCCTAAAGTCTTCGCTGCTGTTGTAGTAAATTGTATATGGAGTTCATGCCAATCACCTTGATTTGTTGTCTCAATTTCTTCTCTAAATATTTATCCATTTTCTGTTGTAATATAAGATGTAGCCGAGTTGTATCTGATTACTTTCTTGGTTGTATTTTTTGTTTTAGAAGAGAGAAACCTTTACTCTTGTTGATATAACGATCTGAATCAAATTCTTCATTTCTGATTACTTCAACGTTCATAATTTGCTTCATATGGATATATGTTCCACTTTAAATTCTTCTTCGTTTCGATTTGGAGATATAGAAGTTATTGCTTGTCTTGGTAGCTCGTATATGGTTCTTCTGTAGAAATAATTTCATTTCCTTCTGGTTCCCAATTTTCAGTAGAGAATTTACATTTAATGTTTCAAAGTAGTACTTAATGTTGGGAGGCTTTTCACTATAGTTCGTCTCTTCATCACTGCAAATGTTGGGACCCTCCAGAGCCCTAGGCCCCAATGCATTAGAAGATGTAATGGTAGATTCCTCATGAGAGTTACAACCTGGAGTAGTGCATCAATTGCGCGAACTTTCCATTTTGCGACTTGAAGTTGTAAATTGTTGAGAATAGGAAATCTAGGATCATCCTTGAATTCCCTAAATACGACCAGGTTGTTACCCTGGAATATTACTGATTAAGCCACCACTATCATGTGGAACAAGCATTTTCGGGGTACCACCACTCACATATGTAACCGCCGTGCTCTCTATCGACTTAGGGAGCTCCGCTATGACCAAGTCCATCTTCTCTGTCTTCGCTTCACCGTAATCCTGGTTGGCCGGCCTTTGTAGGGTGCCATCGGCTGGGCCTGTTGATCTAAGAACTTTTTTAAGAGGTGTTACTCCTCTATCGCTCCTTATTTGTACTGGCTTGTGACAGGCAACCTTGGAACGTTTAGGATCCACGTCGGCGGAGTTAGTTAACTTTATTATATGTTTTGCCAATTAGAGTTCTTATCTGAAAAGGTGTCATTCTACCTAATCTCGGAGGAGCGTATACGCCAGTCTTACTTCTAGTTCTGAGCGTCGTCTCGTGTTCAAAGGGCACTTGACATATCTCGAACTTATCTCGTTCCTTTAATGGCTTCTGAAGCCTTTTTTCACGTTTCTTTTGAGCACTTGCATTTTGTGATGGTTCTTACATAGCTCGATAGCACCTGGAATATAAAGCATGTTTTTGTCGAATGCTTAACGAATACAGTAGTGAGCAGAGACTCGTCACCAATTCAGATGGACAAGTTACCAATGGAGGGTTAATGGCACACAGTCAAGAACAAAGCTTATGATAGCTCCGACTTATATGATATGAAGCCATGCAACGTAGCTACCTCCACATATAGCGCGGCCACCCCCGTCGGAGGTTCGAGTCCTTCCTCTTGCATGGCGGTGTGTGTGTTGCCCTTAGTGTAAGTTAGTATAAGTTAGGTTAAGTAATGTGTAAGCCTAGCGAATGATGACCTCAGCAGTTTGGTCCCATAGGAACTTACCATCACCACCACCACCACCACCACCACCACCTCTGCATACGAATAATATCACTGGTACACCTGTGATAGGATAACAGGGTAGATCAACTGTAGAAACCATCCTTAACTTGCATTGAATGTGCTCTCAAAACAAGATGAAATTCGTTGAAAGATATATCCGCAATTTGACTGTACAACAGATTTTACTCCACGATTTAGACTTAGGCGTTAGGCCATTATCAAGTTTTACAGTTGCGTATAAAAATCATTAGACTTTAGTAGAAAACACGTCATCGTTAAAACATCTATCTTCGGTTTTATACATGTTTTGACGATGAATTGTGTGACACTCAGGCTCAAGTCTAATGATTTTTGATACTCAATTGTAACACTTTATAATGGCCTAATGCCGAAACATAGATTGTGGAAGAAAAACTGTTATACAGTCAAATGGCGATCATACCTTTCAAAAGTTTTACATGACTGTGGATATACACAAAATTAAAAACAAGATGAAATGTAGCAGAAAGCACAAACTGTTCTTTACAAGATTCACTAGCAATTTAATATGGCGAACGGCAATGTAGCATTAATTGGTACTGGTAGCACTGGATCGCAGAATTTTCTGGAGCAGCAATGACAGCGTTCTAACAGAAAAATAGCAAATAAAGCACCGAAGGGTGTGTCGGCTGCATCTAACGGCCGTGTCTGCACTATAAAGTGAGAAATTCTACTAAGAAATCAGATTACCGTCACAGACATGCAACTTACTTGGTAAGAGGGGCAGCTTGTTTTGATAGTTTGTACCAATTGAACGTTCAGAGGTACTGCCATTCATGTCGCCAGAGAAAGCTGATATAGGTATGATTGATACGTTTAAAGCAGAAGGGGAGGGAAACCACAGATTGGCTGTCTGGACCGTTCCGTTGTGGAGTTCCTAAATCAACTTCTATGACATCGTGGCTTTCAAAACTACGCTGTTTAATAATTGATTTCAACGACGATTCTTCGTAACTGCGTGGTATAATTCTCGTGTGTTTACTTTAAGAACGGTTTGGAGCTGGTGATACTTGTTTCTGCTAGACAGAAGGAACAGCTATGACTGGATGGGCTTATGAACTACGTCCTTCACATGTAACAGAAGAAAACGGTGTCCTTTTGTGACAGATACATGAAATTTGGCGACTGCTCTGTTTCCAAACTCTTTACCACTGGAGAGGGATAATAGTGTTACCAATACAGTGAAAGGTAACACAGGCCATTACCACAACAATCCGAAGGAGATATGCAAAGATATCTGTTTTAGCAAAGATTCTACTACATACTAGTATAAGGAACTAAACCACATCACATGTATCGTACACGCTAGTGTGAAGATAAACAGCTCTACCAGTTTGCTGGATGTAAAATAAGAGCCGTAAAACACATGTAACACATTCTCATCTATAGTTCTGCAAGACACTGAGGAGAGAGGTCGGGTTGGAAAAGATATTTTTGCGTCTCTCTAAAAAAAAAAAGAAAAAACAGTGATATACATTCACACACGTAGATCGAAAAAGGAGGGTATGCTTATTCATGTAACTTAAGGACACTTTTTCTGATGAAGCATTGATACAAAAAGGAATATGGCTACTATCAAACGACATATATGGCAATACTCATACCGCCCACAACGAAAACTTGCACATCCTTCTAACAATCAGTTTTCGTGCTCTAAAAAAAAGGCAATTATCGATTTTGAGGCGGGCTTTGATGATACAGTGGGAGTAAATAGGGTATTAGGGTTATCCCATCTTCCCTTCTTTTTCCTTTAGCTCGTCTCAGAAGGAAAAAAACGGTTTAAAACCCTCTGTGTGAGCCATAATTTCTCATAATTTGCTGTTGTGATCCATACTTTGCACATATGCTAGTAGGCGTGTCATCACAACGCGAGCTCATGAAATTATATGACAATCTCAGAGATGCACATTACTTCTTTTGTAGTGTCTCCCAATGCTGTTTGTTGCCTGTCTCTGTGTTATTCCCTCGATTCGCGAAGTTCTCCGTTGAAACTTTTGACTCATTACTCTAAACGAGTATCTCTGTATACTTCCTAGAATTAGCAAACCTGGTTTTGTAAGCATTAACAGCTTTTCAGTAAATTTGGATCTCGTCCTGCCTTTTGTACAGATGGTCGTCGCATTTTAAATTGTTCCCCATAGAGACTCCTAAATACTTGAGATTGTTACTGTTACGTGAGGTTGGCCCCTTAGATTGAAATAAATGGAATCGACTAAATGAGTGTAACAGTACAATGTTTATATAGTTATTGATCGTATCTTACACACAGCACTGTAAAGACGCAGATTTCACTTGACGAGAACAACCAGCTGTTGTGTACGACTTCGTTCACAATGCTAAGGAAAGGTGGGCTACAGAGCGGTGCAGCAACTGCTGTCGGAGGAAAGCAAGACAGGAGCAGAAATGATTAGCGCACAAGTTAACAAAACAAACAGAAGATTTACTTATATTTCTCGAGGCGAACGAAGACTAGTTACAAATAATCGACAAGAACTGGAGTCCAGCTCATGATATAGGAATTCTAATTATACTCACTGTGCTAAGCGCAAATGAAAGTTTACAGTTTTAAACATGGCTATCTCTCACAGCCGCAAATGAGTTTCAACCGGTTGCCAATTGTCTTCATCAGGACGGAATTTTAAGAAACCGTGAAGCTACATTGCGAGAAGGCAACGGTTAAAGTTTCAAGTAGATATGCTTATGTCAAAAATTAAAATTAATCACGTTCCAGTCCTCGGCATATGCCTTGCTAGGAACAACAACAACAAGGTATACGTGCAAGAGGCTGGAACGTGTTTAATTTTACTTTTTGACCCGAGCATATTTGCTAGAAACTTTGACCACTGCCTTTTCGCAACGTGACTTTACGGTTTCTTAAAATTTCAATCTGTTGGAGACATCCTTAGAGGTGTCGAAACCTAGGTCAATGTGCCAAACAGTTATTAGTAACTGGTTGGCTGTGTGATTCCTATGCTGAGACAAATGAAGGTGTCGTAAAGAAGAGGCCCTAAGAGCAAGTGGGCTGAGTAGTTTCTGCCGGCCAACCTATCCCGCGGTGGCAGGCGGTGCTGATGGTACGGAGTCACTGTAGGTGTGGATTTGCGGGCGGACACCATTGGTCTGTTCGGCCCCGCGTGATTGCTATCGGTTGTTGAACTGCTTCCATTACCAACGTGACGACAACCGTGCACTCTGGTTTCCCTTCGAATGAATAAATCTTTCGCCTTAGCTCCTCCAACGACGTCCATGGAGTGTTATCAATACGTGATACCACACTGGATCCAGTCATCGAATTCATAAATGGAATAGCACTAAAAATACTTTAACAAAAGCAACCAATTATTAATCAACGACGGACATTAATTTACATTTAAAAGAATTTAGAATGCCGGCTAAAACAAGAGCAGCATAAGAAAATAAGCCGTTGCAAGCGAGCTTCGGATACATATCGAATGTAAGAGATTGAACGCTTACCATAAATACGTTAAAACTTCACAAGTTTACAGGACCATGAACTTTCTGCCGTTTGAATACACAGCCATAAACTTCCATATTGGTAAACAAACTTCACTGTATAACCGACCACACAAAGCGTGAAGCATTATCACAAAAGCTAACGTGAAACAGTCATGTATCACTCACATAACAAGATGAGCTATTCACTGTTATCATAATTAGGCTAACACCCCTTCAATCATGTCTATTTTTCTATGACATTAAAAAAAAGTAACAAATCTGTTGTCCAACCGATGGCACACAATTGGCACAACATCTGTCTCCTATACAGCAAAAATAATACACTGTCGACAGACAGCTCAACATCATCAATATTGACGTAGTCTAGCAGAGCACTGCTTGTGGGCTCTTGTTACACTGTAGTATCTGTTTGGTACATCGTGCTGCTTGGCACTGCTAGCTGTATACACGTCAGGTTCACAGCATACGATGTGTGTGAGACAACTAAGGACTCTGATTTTTATCTTCCAACGCCTTATCCCCTACAAAGTAGTTTCCTTCAGCAGGTATACACCGACAGATTCGTTGTTCCCAATCTTGATAGAGTACTGAAAGGTTCAGGTGGTAAGACCTTCAAGTCTTTTCAATTTCGGGAAAAAGCCTCAAGGTGTAAGGCCAGATGAATGGAGGGGGGGGGGGGGGGCTGTGGAACAAAACGAACGCCTTTTGAGGTAAGAAATTCCGTAATGGAAATAGCCGTGTGACATGGGATGTTGTTAGGTTGCAGCACCCACTTGTTTGTATACGCAAACTTCAGTCAAATTACGTACAGCGTTTAACAGTAAGAGGTCACCAATCATCGTCATTGTTAAATGTCAGTCTGATCTCACAAGAACACGCACACATTCTGCGTTTTGTCGGTTTTTGAGTTGAAGGTATCCCTAGAGCAAGGTTCATCTTCAACGTGTTCTCAGTGTTTTAAAAATGATTTGTGCCAGTGAAAACTAGTGCTCTTGAGAAGGAATGTTCTTCACAGGCAAAACGTTGCTCTAAATTCCGTTGTTCCATTTTCGTTACATACGACAAGAACACAACTTCATTGATGGCGCTCTCAAAAATCACTGTATGGAACTGCAACTCAGATTGATCACGTGAAAACGATGAAAACCAGTCTACAGTCTACGCAGCGTTGCCAGATCGCTTGTAGTGTTGCCAGTCACATTAGTTTCTCACACACATCGTAATTTCGTGTGCCTCAAACGCAAGGGGAAACCACGACACTACGATCAGTACCAAAGAGCTACATGCTGCTCAACGCAACAGGCCTATCATACTGGCATGCGCGCGAGCGACTTCACATCAAAGCCCTCGTGTGTGGCACCCAAGGTCCTAGAGGCTAACTGCCACCACCACCGACACTCGTGACTCGACTTACAGTTCTCCCACTTCAGACCCCTTTGAACCAGAAGATAAGCACTTCATCTGCCAGGAGGGTCACTTCACGCTTACCAGACGCGAATCACAAGAAGTAGTGCGATCCTAGCAAACGTATGCAAAATAATGACACACCTGGCACAGTACTCATTTCCAGCTTACTCACGATCCATGTTTCACGTTCGTACTATAATGTACTCCAGACGTACATTCTCAGAAGTTTCCTCCTCAAAACAATGCCTATACTTGATATTACATTCCGATTAAAATTAATTGATAGTTGACGCTTCACACGTTTGTTTCCTCCAATCACAGCACTCAATGTCACGCCCGAAGCGTTCGCCGTTTCCAGACTGCCACAACAATCGGTCAGTTCAGTTCCAATTCCTGGTCTGGCGTTCTTTCTTGCGTTTGGATCCCGAATCATGGGTCCGGTACTCTTATTGCGAATTTAATCGGACATGATAACCACACCATGAGCAACACACGCCCACACAGCGACGCTAAGGAAATACACACGTATCACACGGAGCACTGACCTAATATTACTGTATACAGGCTCCTATTTCCCATCGGGCACTATGATGATGTGATGTTTGGCTTGTGGGGCGCTGAACTGCGTGGTTATCAGCGCCCGTACCAATTCCCAACCTTTGCTCAGTCCAATCTCGACACTTTCATGAATAATGATGAAATGATGAAGGCAACACAAACACACAGTCATTTCGAGGCAGATGAAAATCCTTGATCCCACCGGGAATCGAACCGGAGACCCCGTGCTCGGAAAGCGATAACGCGACCGCGGGACCACGAGCTGCGGGCTTGGGCACCATGGGGACATGTCCAGAGCCACGCGATCAGTTGGTGGCCCCTTGTTCCGCCAGATCAGCAAACGGTAGCAGATATTTATTACCGAAAAACAAATTTATTTCGAAAAATAGAACGATAATGACTGACTACAATACCCACTTGCTTATTAGCTTTGCGAAGTGCACAGTTCTGCACGTAGCGAATACCGACGTAAAATTAAACGTCACGGACAGACTTAAATAAACCGACTCGACGATCTGAAATTACCCTGTATTTGTCTGCGCTATTGTGAAGTTTGTTTTGTTTGTTGTTGCTACTGAGTGTGCTCTCAGTATTCTTTGATTAAATCGTCGTTTGCCTGTTTTGTTTTGTGTTAGCGACTGTTTTCGGTGTAAGAATAAATACTGAATTATAATATAACATGACGAAACGGTCATATGATAGTGGATCAGCAAAAAGAAGAGAAACTGTACATCAGAAGGAAGTAACTGAAAAGTTACCAAAATTAACAACATATTTTACTACTGCTTCTGGTGCAACTTCTGCAAGTAGCAGTCAGATTATAAATCTTCGGTGACTTCACCAAGAAAGACAACTGTGTCAGTTAAACAGCAGTTTTCCAAGCCAGAGAAAATATCACACGATCCCGCTGATTATTTTCATGAAAATTTTACAGAAAGATATCGCGAAATTTTAATTCGTAAGGGACCTGTAAATTTTCAAAATAAAGTTTGTGACTTTTCCGAGGCATGCAGAACCTGCAAAGATGGTAATAAATAAGCAGCTAGGTATTCCTACAATGAATTATTTATTCGCAAATTAAAGAACAATGAAAGCGTCGGAAGAAAATGGTTGCTGTACTCGCTTTCCAAAACCGCTTTTCATGCTGCTTATTTAATCCTTCTGATGTAAATCTGGGCTCTGCGAGTGGATGTTATGACTGGAAGTACATTAATCACATAATTTTAACACTTGAAAACAGCCCAGCATATAGGCAATCTATGATGACTTATCCGGCACAAAGTAAAGCGTTTGGTACAATAGGTATAGACTTATTATCTCAACATCAAAAAGACGTGGATTACTGGAGAAATGTACTTAAACGGAATGTAGCTGTTGTAAAATTTTTGGATTCGAGAGGTCCTACATTTCGCAGTGACAATGAAATCCTAGGATATCACAACCGGAAATTATTTGAGATGTGTACAATTAATGCGTGAATTCGATCCATTTCTTGCACGTGCCTTACAAAAATTTGGGAGTCGTAGACAAGGTAACCCTCATTATTTATCAAGGAACATCTGTAATGAGTTTATTGACATAATGGGAATACAGTACAAAAAAATATCATAACTGAAGTTAAATTAGCAAAATATTTTTCCAATAGTGTCGACAGTACGCCCGAGCTTCTCTTGTTGATCAGCCAGCTTTTATAATTCGATACGTAAAGGACTGTATTCGTGTTGAAAGGTTCCTGAAATTTATACCTATTAATGACAATTAATCTGAGTCTTTAGCGGAAACCATCATGAATTTTTTGTAGAATTATGACATTCCCATAAAAGATTGCAGAGGATAAAGGTACGACAGTGCTTCAAATATCCAGGGGAAATGCGAATTTGCCACCTTTGTGCCATGTGCGGGACATTCACTAAACTTGCTAGGTGTCAACCTTCTGGGTGTATATCAGAGGCAACAAAGAATTTTTGAAATTGTTCAGAAAGTGTACAACTTTTTGTCGAGCTCTAATGACCGATGGAATATACTGACCGAACATCTAGGTGCCAAAAACTTTGTTAAATATTTCACAAACCAGATGGGCAGCCCGAGCTGATGCAGTAAGTGCCTTGCATGAACGTCACAAACAAATTATAGAAACTTTGATGTCCATCGTAGATGATACAGAACAGGCAAGAGAAACTAGAGTCGAAGCCATTGGTGTGCCCAGAAAAATTGGAAAGCTAGAATTTATTATACCAACGAAAATTTGCTTTGTATCGGAAAGACTAGACAAAACAAGTAATTATCTTCAGAAATAAAGAATAACACTCCAAGTTGCAACTAATTTATTGGCTTCACTTGATGATTTTATCATTAATGTCAGGGATAATTTTGATGACATCTAATCGTCTGCCAAAGAAAGAAACCCAGAATCTAATTCCAAGGACCTATCTCAAAGAGAAAAACGTAGACGCTCACGCCAAAGTTTTTTTGATGGCTCTGTATCGTCAGTCCAGCTGAATGGGAAAGAGAAATTCAGAGTATAAACCTTTCTTCCCATAACTGATACCTTGAGAATTAATCTAAAACAGCGATTAAATTCGTATGAGAACATTGGTCAGGGTTTTGGTTTATTTTTTCGCTTGAAAACTCTGAAATCCGAAGAGCTGAGACGAAGTTGCAAAAGGATTTCCTGAAATTTACTATGATGACGTTAACGAGCAAGAGTTATAACCGCAATGTCTGCATTTAACATAATACTTGTAAATTGTTCATAGTAAAAATGGGAAACTAATAGTATATGGGAAATACATCACCTTTTGAGAGAAAACGAAACTGAAGACAGATTTCTAAATACAGAAATCTCGTTGAGAAGCTTTTTTAAGCATGATGGTAACCAACTGCAGTGCGGAACACTCCTTCTCTAAATTGAAAGGAAAAAAAATGATTTAAGAAGTACCATGTTTCAAGAGAGATTAACTAGTCCATCGCTGATGTCCCTAGAATATGATATGCTCAAAGATATAGATTTTGAAGGAGTGATTAACGATTTTGCCCATCTAGGTCCCTGTTCAATCAATATAGATTTTTAAGCTCTAACCTGTGAATTCTAAAAGAGTTACTTTTGTGGATTATATTGTCTATTCACTTAATATGACTGTAAAGAAATAAAAATATATCTGGAACCTCGCTTATCTACATTCCTCGTCTATTATAACAAAATAGTGCTCAGTCAAGGTCATAACTGTTCCATTATCCTAATATGCCCAGAACTTCGAATAGGTTAAAGACGGTCCTGACTATATACATCCACACAAGACGCGATGCAGCACTACACATACAGTTTCATAATCACAGAGATTGGCTTATATCTTATGAGCTTCTCCCGAAAGTGTGCGAAAGCGAACTCACATTATTTAAAATTCTCAAGACATTTCGTGAAGCTGAATTTTTGAAGGCTGCTGTTCATCGTAGCGACTGGGTCACAACAGTCACAAATATAACTACTTAACGCAACGTTTTGGCATGGCGCATTGGTTACCATATAAGCCTGACACACAGAAAATAGTAGGTTCGAATCTCATGAAATGTAAGGAAACTTTTTCCGTTTGTAAGTCTAATCAATGAAGTTTGATTTTATTTTTATTGAGGTAAAAGGTTTGAACATATTTTTTTTTTACCTTCTAATTCTTTACTGAGTAATTTTCATCAGTGTATCAATTTTTTAATTTGTTTCTATTTTTCTTCCTATCAATCTATTTTTGTTTGCGGTCTGTTTGTGTCACCTACAATTTGAAACCAAGTGCCAGTGGCGACTTCTCATCGGTTGATAACGCGCCAGCTCATGTAGTCAGTGTGAGGATAGTTACAGGTAAACAAAAAAAGCGAGAAATTACATGACTTTTATCGCTGAAACTTAATTTTTGCTCATACAGACTTTTTATATGTGCCTTGAGCAAGGCGATCGTCGTTTTACACTCCTGGCCATTAAAATTGCTACACCACGAAGATGACGTGCTACAGACGCGAAATTTAACCGGGAAGAAGAAGATGCTGTGATATGCAAATGATTAGCTTTTCAGAGCATTCACACACCTATAACGCGCTGACTTGAGGAAAGTTTCCAACCGATTTGTCATACACAAACAGCAGTTGACCGGCGTCGCCTGGTGAAACGTTGTTGTGATGCCTCGTGTAAGGAGGAGGAATGCGTACCATCACGTTTCCGACTTTCATAAAGGTCGGATTGTAGCCGACCGCGATTGCAGTTTATCGTATCGCGACATTGCTGCTCGCGTTGGTCGAGAGCCAATGACTGTTAGCCGAATATGGAAACGGTGGGTTCAGCAGGGTAATGCGGAACTCTGTGCTGGATCCCAACGGCCTCGTATCACTAGCAGTCGAGATGACAGGTATCTTATCCGCATGGTTGTAACGGATCGTGCAGCCACGTCTTGATCCCTGAGTCAACAGATGCGGACGTTTGCAAGACAACAACCATCTACACGAACACTTCGACAACGTTTGCAGCATCATGGACTATCAGCTCGGAGACCATGGCTGTGGTTACCCTTGGCGCTGCATCACAGACTGGAGCGCCTGCGACGGTGTACTGAACGTCGAACCTGGGTGCACGAATGGCAAAACGTCAATTTTTCGGATGAATCCAGATTCTGTTTATACGACCATGATGGTCGCATCCGTGTTTGGCGACATCGCGGTGAACGCACATTGGAAGCGTGTATTCGTCATCGCCATACTGGCGTGACAGTATGGGGTGTCATAAGTTACACGTCACGGTCACCTCTTGTTCGCATTGACGGCACTTTGAACAGTGGATGTTACATTTCGGATGTGTTACGACCCGTAGCTCTGCCCTTCATTCGATCCCTAAGAAACCTTACATTTCAGCAGGATAATGCACGACTGCATGTTGCAGTACCTGTACGGGCCTTTCTGGGTACAGAAAATGTTCGACTGCTGCCCTGGCTAGCACATTCTCCAGATCTTTCACCAACTGGAAACGTCTGGTCAATGGTGGTCGAGCAACTGGCTCGTCACAATTCGTCAGTCACTACTCTTGATGAACTGTGGTATCGTGTTGAAGCTGCATGGGCAGCTGTACCTATACACGCCGTCAGTTCTCTGTTTGACTCAATGCCCAGGCGTATCAAAGTCGTTATTACGGCCAGAAGTTGTTGTTCTGGGTAGTGATTTCTCAGGATCTATGCACCCAAATTGCGTGAAAATGTAATCACACGTCAGTTCTAGTATAATATATTTGTCCAATGAATACCCGTTTATCATCTGCATTTATTCTTGGTGTAGCAATTTTAATGGCCAGTAATGTAGTTCTACTGTAGATTGGTGACCGCCCTTTTCTCGGATACCCTGCACATCCCAAGGTTGTGGCTAGTCTAGGACACGAGTTTAAATGCACTTAAAATCGTCGACAGAGCATATAACATATCCAACGTATCTCACAGCAGCCATTTCCAACTCTGTTATGCGGTACACATTAACAGCATTTTTTTAAGTGACCCACCGTGTTTGTGGTTCACCTAAAGCCGAGCAGTATTCGGCAGCCCATGTGGCACCACTGTAGCAGCAATTGACAGACGTAAACTATCACGTTATTTAAATCGGACTATTGTACATTTCTTTCAACAAAGAAAGCCCTTCTTCTTAGGCAACTCACATACTCACATTCTACGAGTGTACGCTTAGAAACGTAAACAGAGATCGTAGTTTGGCTCGCTCACAGTAATACTTTAAAAATGTAGTTATATTACAAAAAATGGTTCAAATGGCTCTGAGCACTATGGGACTTAACTTCTTAGGTCATCAGTCCCCTTGAACTTAGAACTATTTAAACCTAACTAACCTAAGGACATCACACACATCCATGCCCGAGGCAGGATTCGACCTTGCTGCCTTAGCAGTCGCGCGGTTACGGACTGTAGCGCCTAGAACCGCTCGGCTACCGCGGCCGGCCCTGAGTCATAAGGGTGAAATACCCAACTTCAATTAATCAACTGACTTCAGAGTCCTTGTTGTTGATTTAAAACTAAAAGACATGATGGAAATAAAATACCCAGCAATGGTGAACTTCATTCATATTGTTCGAATTCCTGTAGTTGAAATGACAGAATTTATGCATCGGAAAATTTAGCAGACAGAGTTTTGAAAACACAAACTGTTCCCGTTATTTTTTGCGACAACAGTGCTTTGTTAGCCAGCGTAAATTTAACAGCACAAGCTACCCGAAGAGTAAGAAGCTAGTGGATTCTATACTGAAGAGCCAAAGGAACTGGTACATCTGTGTAATATCGCGTAGGACCTCCGCGGGCACACCGTGGCATGGACACGACTAAAGTCTGATGTCGTTCTGGAGGGAAGTGACACAACGAATCCTGCAGGGCTGAGGTAATTCCGTAAGAGCACAAGGAGGAGGAGATCTCTTCTGAACAGTATGTTACAAGGTATGTCAGATATACTCAATAATGTTCACGTCTAGGGAGTTTGGTGATCATCGGAAGTGTTTAAACCCGGAAGAGTGTTCCTGGAGAAACTCTGTCACAATTATGGACGTGTGGGGTGTCGCATTGTCCTGCTGGAATTGCCCAAGTCTGTCGGAATGCACAATGGACCTAAATGGAAGCAATTGATCAGATAGGATGCTTATATACGTGTCACCAGTCAGAGTCGTACCACGGGTCCCGCATCACTCCAACTGCACACGCCCAACACCATTACAGAAGTCCCACCAACTCGAACACCCCCCTGCTGACATTCAGGGCCCATGGATTCATGTGGTAGCCTCCATACCCATACACGTCCATCTGCTCGACAGAATTAGAAACGAGACTCGTCCGACCAAGTAACATGTTTTCAGTCATCAACAGTCCAACTTCGGTGTTGACTGGCCCAAGCACGGCGTAAGGCTTTGTGTCGTGCAGTCATAGAGGGTGCACGATTGGGCATTCGGCTCCGAAAGCGCATATCGTTGATGTTTCGTTGAATGGTACACACGCTGACACTTGCTGATGGCCCAGCACTGAAATCTGAAACAATTTGCAGAAGGGTTGCACTTCTGTCACGTTGAACGATTCTCTTTAGTCATAGTTGGTCCCGTTCTTGCAGAATCTGCAGCCGCAGCGATGTCGGAGATTTTATGTTTTACCGGAGTACTGATATTCAGGATACACTCGTGAAATGGTCGTACAGGAAAATCCCCACTTCGCCGTTACATTGGAGATGATGTGTCCCATCGCTCGTGCGCCGACTATAACACCACGTTCAAACTCACTTAAATCTTGATAACGTGCTATTGTAGCAGCAGTAACCATTCTAACAACTGCGCCAGACATTTCTTGTGTTATGTAGGCGTTGCCGACCGCAGCGCCGTATTTTGTCTGCATACGTTTCTCTGTATTCGAAGTAATCAAATACGAATGCCTGTATCTTTGGCGCTTCAGTGTAAATATATCGTCATTTTCAGAATAAGACTTAGAAGATGACCGAACCAGAGGTTGGGAAATGTGACTTAGTTCACTGAACAACTTTCCGAGTGTGCTAGTGTTGTGGACCTGACGTTCGAAACCAAAGCTAAGGGAAGTTTTAAATCTCTGGGTATAGATAAGGTCAGAGAAAGGAAACATACTGTAGAATTCTTTAATAGCGTGCTAAGGGACCTCTACGATCAGTCAGATGCAGTTCCTACAATATTAAAAGGTATCAAGCAAATACAAGCAAAGTTAATAAGTATAAAACGTATGGAACTGGAGGGACTTACAATCAAATCCAGAGAAAAGCCAGTTGAAGATGAGACTGCTGCAATGTACTGTCTCGTCAGACAGGCCAAGAACAGGAGAAGAATTTTCCTGGAGGAACTTCAAATCGAAGATGGTACGATAATCACCACCCAGAAGGGTATAATTAAAGAAATCTCCACTTACTATGAACGCATGAATGTATTATGGGAAGCAAACGAAGAATAATATAAGCTCTTTGATATATACCTTCCACGAATATCGCGAGATGACTATGAGGAAATTTATTCGAACATCACCAAGGAAGATGTATTGAAAGTCATGTGCAGCTGTCCCGCTAGGAAATCTGCGGACCGAACTGACTAGACACTGAATTCTATAAACGATTTTGGGCCCTAATGAGATACAAGTCCACTGAAATTGCCAGTGAAGGTTCAGGGGGAAAGCCAGTGCCTTCACAGTTCAAACAATGCAAAATTGTGTTGACCCCGGAGAACAGAGACTACAAAAAAATAAATAACCTGATGCCGATCTGGCTTTTAAATTCGGATTACAATTTGATAAGTTCATATGGGACCCAACTGCTGAGATCATCGGACCCTAGGTTTACACACTTCTTAATCTAACTTAAACCAACTTACGTTAAGGGAACACACACACACACACACACACACACACACAGTCCGAGGGAGGACTCGAACCTCCGATGGAGGGGAACCGCGTGAACCGTGGCAAGCCACCTCACACCGCACGGCTACCCCGCGCGGCTCGGATTATATGAGTTATTAATATGAGTTATTAATATGCGCTTTACACCTTGCAGCACTGACATCACCGGACAAAAGCAGACCTTTGCTTTTAGAGGAACGATTTTACAAACTTCGGATATGTATCGCGATGTAATTGCGCTAAGACAGACAAGGAGCATAAAATGTGGATTGTTTTTCATAGAATTCTATAAGGCATTTGATCAAATTACTCACAAATACCTGGTAGAGACAATGCGCCGATTGGACGTCCTGCCAAAAATCATCGACATGATCAAGAACATGGCAATGGGCTTTACTTCACGTATCTCCGCTAATTTCGAACTGACAAATAAAAAAAAAAATTAAAAGAAAAAGGGATGTTACCGAAGAAAGCCCCTTATCAGTGCTTCTGTTCGTTATATCACTGGAACGTTTCCTGACAGCTACAGCATAGGCTCACAGGCATTACCGTTCAGTGAACAAAGACCGTGGTAGATGCCTACGCGGACGATGTTGGCGTAATCAGCCGAAACCACGCAGATGTATTACAACTAGAGACGGCAACTGCAAAATATTGTCCGGCATCATGTCCGAAAATGAAAACAATAGCAATTTTTTTAAGACGGTCATGTACACCTTAGCAAAATTCTTATGGAAATTGTTGTTTTGTGTGCCTGTGAAGACAGTAATATTGGATCCAAGCAATGGAGGAGTGGGAGTAAGTGACATCAAATCTAAAGCAATGGCGTTGTTTGTAAAATGAAAAATGGTTCAAATTGCTCTAAGCACCATGGGACTTCTGAGGTCATCAGTCCCCTAGAACTTAGAACTACTTAAACCTAACTAACCTAAGGACATCACATACATCCATGCCCGAGGCCGGATTCGAACCTACGACCGTAGCGGTCGCGCGGTTCCAGACTGTAGCGCCTAGAACCGCTTGGCCACTCCGGTCGGCTGTAAAATGAACATTGAGCATAATGTGTAACAGTAAAGAATGCATTACAGCAAAACTAAACGTCCTTGTCAGTCCGGAAAGTGTTGAACTGCCGATCATATACAAAAAATATGTTCTAAACTAAATCGTATTAGGGGTTTTTATCTTGAATGAAGCTATCTCAGGGAATAGTTTTTAAAATCCGAACATATTACAGCAAAGGCGATTTTAGCGGAAATAAGGAAACACGAAAGGAAAAATAACATAGTAACTTAGTATGCTGGAATAACATGGAATGTAGTCTGGAAAATCATCAGCAGTGATGTTCTTTCGTTTGACGTGTTAACAACCGGATACAAGGTAGTTAATAACATCGTCAGCACTAAGGAACGTTTCTGTGCTATTAGTTTGAGTGACACTAACCTCTGCAGTAACAGTAACTTTGTTGATATTGTGCCTCATCGGTACACATGTGGAGATCTGATTATCTCCTGGAGTGGACCAGGGTCAAAGCTGCACAAATAACAAGAACTTCCGCAGACAATGTACCGACTAACATTTTCTTCATACCAGAAGAAAGTTGCTGCCTCAGGCGAAAAATAACGCAGTAGTTTGATTAATAGGCAACGATACAAACTATGTTTTAACAATATTGAGATTTACGAACACACTGAAAATAAAATATATGTGGCAACTGGATCCTAAAAAAAACTTAAGTAGCCGAACCACAATAAGAAATACGGTAACATGCTCCGAATTGTCTTCAACAGGATGGGTGTGGGTTAGCGACATGAGGATTCCTTGTTGAGAGGGGATGATTTGGGCCAAGAAGAACTAGCAGTCCGCAGAGAGACCCCTCCACTTCTGAGACACTTTCCGACCCTAACCTCCCCCACAAGTCACACATGAAAATAAATCAGCAGCAAAGGAGATACAAGAATATGTCGATAAACATCTGGTGTCTGTTACAAATGAAGGTCTTGAATTTCCTAAGGATGCTGTTAGAAGTCTGAAACTAACAAAAATGACAAGTCAGAGAAGGACTCTACTATGTTGCTGTTCGGAATTGCACTTATGTCCACATAATTTACCCTGGAGGAAACTTAGGAGCATACATCAATGATTTACTGAGTAACTTAGGTCCGGGAACTGATGAAGACGAACCTCAGGCTGCAGAAGAAGAAAATGGTTGAAGGTGACAGTGAAGGTGCCTCTCGAATGGAGGATGTTGCTAAATTCGAGCTGTTGTTAAAGACTGAATATCATTCCTCATTCGGTGAGTGCTGTAATTGATGACTGCAACTAACTGTCACCTTATTTATGCCATTCCATTGTAAGCTAGTAATTTTTATTACTCTTTCTGTGGAATTAAAAAGAAAAGTATATCGTTCCAGGTTATTTATTTCTATTCCGAAAAGAAGCTGCCCCAACCCACTACCTTGAGCTACGCAACACGAAGCGACGAAGCTTCACCGTTGTGAAAGACTTCCTACGTTCCTTTTGACTGGAAGTGTTCTGTCCAGTCACATATCTATTTCATTATCCCCTACGTGGGCTAAAGTAGAGCAATAGTGAGCACAGAAGAAAAAATTATGATTCTGACACTCTTATTTTGACACACTCGTAATAAGAACCCTGAAACCAACTGTATGTAAGTATGCTGTAAGAATCCTATAACAACAATGGAAATTAATCGCCAGTTAAATTGTTTGCCAATTTCTGTAATGAGAATACTTCAAATGGTGCAATTGGCTCTGAGCACTATGGGACTTAACTTCTGAGGTCATCAATCCCCTAGAACTTAGAACTACTTAAACCTAACTAACCTAAGGACATCACACACATCCATGCCCAAGGCAGGATTCGAGCCTGCGACCGTAGCAGTCGCGCGGTTCCGGACTGGTAGCGCCTAGAACAGCTCGGCCACCCCGGCCGGCTATGAGAATACTGAAATGTTCGTTAACGGTAGCATGGTAGGAGTACTTCAGTACATTTCACCAACTGTGAGAATGTTCATTTCGTCGATAAGCAGTAATCACAAACGTAGTCTTCGTCTGTCTTCTCCAATACCTACAGCATGGTTCTAAACATATCTGTATCATAGTCTCTGTGTTCACCTAGTTCTCCACAGATGCAACGTGACTTATTTAGTTCTTTACTATTTAGTTCTTTGTTATTTCAATGAGTCAGTAAATGGCAGTCGTAGTCTTTGTCATCGTCATCATCATCAATGCTGGAAGTACTCGGTATCTCCGACGAGTATGCACTTTCCTCCATTCCTCTGGTTCTCTTTTTCTTCCGTTCTGGCTGGTCAGCAAAAGCAGCCAAGGGCCTTTCCATTCTTGTCCGTCAAGCCGGTATGTTGTTCTCGTTACGTTCACCATTACATCAGTCTGCTATTAGGTAATATGTTTGTCAGATTCTCTATGTTAAAGTGCCGTAATCAAGAAAAAATTCCATGCAATCATACAAGAAATTACAGGCTGAAGTAAACAATTCAGATAAAAGTAAATTAAAAGTAACTGTATGGTTACTTTCTTATTTTCTTCATGCTGAAAATAAATTGTCCTATTTTATTTGCCTCAGTATCACGAATTCGATAGCCCAAGTGTCACCTGTCTTGTTGTTCCTGCAAGCGGAAATAGTCACATTTACCAAGAGGTTCACATACTGAATTCGCACCATTATCCACCGTGCACAGTGGCCCAAGCCCCCACTTAGGTATTTTGTATACTCTGGAAAGCTGCGAAACTGTAACGAGGTCTTTCCAGTAGTCTATGAATGTTGCGTCGACCTGAACTCGGCTGTCTACTGCCTTGTGGACATCATGAACGAACGGAGCAAGCTGAGCTTCTACGCATCGGTGTTTGCGGAGACCATGACGTTTCATACACAGGAGTCCTTTGGTCTTCAGAAAATTCATTACCTGTAAACACTGCGCACTTCCCAATATACAGAACATGAAAGGAGTCGACTCCTTCAACTAAGAGAGGAGCAGTTACACGCAGACTCAGATTTCACCACAAGACCCAAGGAACTGATAAGGTAAGCAAACGGAGTGTCGTGTGAAAACTGGCATACAAACATCGTTGTTAACTTAGTATTACGTTAATGTGTTTCAGTTACTTATAATGTATACTAGAGACCGACAGGAAACAAGCTGCACTGTGAAAGTAGTGGTAGATATAGACAGGTGTGGTATGAGATGTAATTTTCATTTATAGAGGAACAGTAACTGTGAAGTACGAGGGGCGTTCAGTAAGTAATAGAACACATATTTTTGTCACCCAGTTTCTGTTGAAAAAATGAGGAACTTGTTGTGGGTCATCGTGGAATATTCCCACGTCAGCCTATAGGTTTCATGACATTCCGACAGGTAGCAGCGCTATACATATCCTTGAAACTGGCGTCTGTAAAGAACTTGCGTCCAAAGCAGAGAGTTGTCACTGGGTTTCTTTTGTGGAAAACCAGAGCATCTCAGATATTCATAAGCAACTGAAGAACGCCTACGGACGCTGATAACCTCGGCGTAGAGCGCCCATAACACCAATCAGAATGTCTGCGAAGACCTGGCAGTGAACAAAAGCACGGTGAGTCTTCAGGAGAGGCGTCTGAAATAATCATAACAAGGTCCCGCAAGCCTGTCAGATCTCCAGCGTATCGGCCGACCGAACAGTTATGACTCCCACAGTATTAGAACGTGCGGACATTCTCATTCAAACAAATTGCCGCTCGGATGAACCTCTGTTGGTACTGCTGACTCACTCTTGCACCAGTTGGGGTACTTAAAGGTGTGTGCCCTCTAGGTTCATCAGCCGCTAAACAAAAGACCAGAAAGAGCAACTAGGGACCGTGTCTGCGGAGTTGCTTACACATTACGAGGTGGATCATGACTATTTTTTAGATTATCGTCACAGGCGATAAAACACGGGCTTATGACATCGAATCGGAAACAAAACAGCAATCCAAGGTGTGGCGCCACACCATCTCGTCTCTGAAGTAAAAGTTTAAAGCTGCACTCTCAGCCGGCAGTCACTGGACGGTCGTTTGGGGCTCTGAGGGGCTTCTTCTGTTAGATGTCTTCCGTCACGGTACAACGGTTAACTCTGAAGTGTGTTGTGCTATGATCCGTGGTAAAAATTGCTGTTTTGAAGAGCGCGTCGCAGCGCGCAGTATGAAGCAGTCGCCTTCCGTTTCTGGCGGTGGTGCCGCTGTGGCAATCGCAGCTTTGGTGTCTCCCTCTGGCGGGAAAGGGGAAAGGTTGCCTGTTCACGTGCTTTTAAGAGGCGCTATGAGCTAGCCAGTCGGTCAGTCTGAGTCAGTCGGTCAGTCTGGGGCAGTCTCTCGTCCCCAGCTTGCTAGTCTGTCTCTCGGCCGAATTTGTGAGGCAGTTAGTGTCTGTCTGTGGTCCGGAGTGCTAGTATGTCTTTCGTTCGCATCAACCTTTAAAGGCGGCAAAATGAGAGTCTTTCCACTCCGCCAGTAAGAGAACTCAGCGAGTGGTCGCTCGGTCGGGGCTTAGTTCCTGCACCTGACTCTGCACTTTACGCCGCCAGTCTGCTCGAGTTTGCTCAGGCAACGGCCATTGGCGGTTGGATCGATCGGTTGGTCGGTCGCGCACTGAGACAGAAGATGACTTGTCCATCTTGAGCGTCGGCGCATGTGAGGTCTCCACGTGAGTCCAGTGGACCGCGGCGAATAGCGAGGGGTAGTGACTTTGCGGTCGACGCTAGAGCAACAGGAGTCAACTGACGACATCAGTCTGGCCGGTGCGAGCTGCGACGGCGTGGGTACAACTTGTTCTCCGAGCGCTTCTGGCCCCCTTAAGTTACCATCTCGTGGAGCTTGGCTTGGTCCTTTCCAGGTGCAGGGATGTCGTTTTGCCAGTGGGTGTGTTTCCTCTGCAGTGCAGTCGCGACGGAGCAGCAGCAGTCGCGGACGGAGCAACGGAGCAGTCGGACGGTTGGTGCGGACCAGGATAGACGGGTGATCGGCGCGCCTTCCTGCGTCCGTTGAAGCGGCTGGCAGCGGACGGTTCGGGAGAGCGATTTGGGGGTGCTGTGCCAGGTCTTCTCGAGAAATCGCAGTTTATCATAAGTTAAGTGATTGGTGATATGTTGTGTGATTTAATCTTGTTGAATTCTACTTGTTTTCTTGGTCAGTCTCTCGTCGCCAGCTTGCTCGTCTGTCTCTCGTCCGTTAGGTGGTTTGTGTCTGTCTGTCGTTCGGAGCTGCCTCTGTCGTGTTTGTCATATTTAGCGTGTTAACGAATTTATTGCTTGGAGTGTAACGGCCTAATTTTTGAAATATGTTTTGATCTTGCCTATCATCTTGAGAGGCGGTATCTTTATTCTGTAGAGCATGTTAACTTGTTTGGCCAACCTTGCATAATTTTTTATAAGACTGCATTTCATGGGCTTTTATTAAATGGACACTTTAGTATATAAAGTTGCCACCCTTCCACTGTAAGACTTTTCTTAGAAGTTAAAATCAAGTTACACCGTTGGTGTCAAAGTTAATGTTTTAATTTTAGTGTTCTGTACTATGTCCATTCCTTCTACGGGGTGCATAGTTTGTGTGCTTGTGTGAATTGTTAAAACTTTTAGTTTAAAGTAATCTGATGTGTTGCAGATTTGCATCAGTGTAGTCTTTCAGAGGTTGTTGTGAGCGGTCTCAACTACGGCTGTGTCAAAAGGGAGCGGCAAGGTTCTCAGCCCGAAAGTTCAAACAGTCAAAAATTTGTTTCTTTCTGCCTCTGAATAAATTTTAACTTGATATTTAGAGAGTGCTTTCTGATTATAATTTTAAATCTGTTTCTTTTAAAAAAAGCTTTAGGCACCATTAAAATGAATAATTACCATTTATTAAAAAGGAATATGCTTATGATTTCATCAGTTACTCCCTGGCAACTACTTCCACGCTCACATACTGTGATTAAATTTGTTAATATTCTTGATGAATCGCTAGTATGTAGAATAAAATCGTAAGAATAATTTTTTTGAAAATAAGTCCATGGTTCAAGCTATTCTCAGGAAATTCATTAAAAAACTTCAACTTGTTTGTTGCCACAAATATCCAAATGGAATTCTCTTGTTCCTTGATAACGGAAGGCCTCTGTGCACCCTAGAGGAGTTCACAGAGCTCCATTTCAATATTCCTACCCATCCCCCCTTCAGCGCGGATCTCGCACCTTCCGACTTCCATCTGTTTGGCCCAACGAAGAAAGCACTCAGCGGGAAGCAGTACGTGTATAAAGTGGGGCCCATTGACGTTGTAAGACGGTGGCTTCGACATCGACCAGCCATACAGGACATCCGTAAGGTGGAATAAGGGCGTCGTATTGAACGAAGATAACGTTGAAAAACAGGATTTTTTTTAACAGAAGAGTGGGAAATAATATGATCTGGAATCCTGAATAAAACCAACTTGCTCACAGAAAAAAAAAAATTGCCTTCGATACTGAGCGCCCGTTTTAGTACTCTGTCAGCTGCAAGGCCGTGCGTTGTATCCTTAGTTGCCGATGTACAGGGAAAAAAATTAATTGCTGTTACAGATAACGGGGTAGAATGTGATAAATTAAAAGACTGTAGTAACTTCTATAAATGAATAAACTCTTTCAGTGAAGAAGCAACCAGCTGTGCACACACCTACTCGTTGACGGGGAGAGGCAGTATCAGCAGCCACGTGTTAAGTGCCGCGGCCCGAGGCGTGATTACACCTCTGACGTGTGGGCAACTGTCGAGCGCTGGGACCAGAGGCTGACAGGCTGCAATTTGGCGCGCCCGCCGCGGGAAGGCCGACTTATTGATTCGAGCTGTTATTACCGCGCTGCAGTGGCCATTACTGGGGCGTTAGTTGCACCTCCGGTAATTCGAGTTTTAATTGGTTCTGATGTTCTGTTATTACGCCACGAACTTGCGCATGACAACGTCCAATCACCGGCCCGTCGCATTTATCGAATAACCTTCGCACGTTGGAAATTTTCATACGAAGATTCTCTCGATTTGTTTCCACATACTGCGGTGTCTACGCGTACGTGTGGGTGTTGAAAGTTAACAACAGCATTTGAGAACTGGAGTGGGCAAAACAAGGGAACCGCACTCGTCCACTGTCCTGCACACTTCATAAATTTGGTTGAAATTATTCTTTTCTCTGTCTATGTTGTAAGGACATCTGCACCACCAGCGTCTTGAACGTCATGCGCTCCACCGAACCGCCAACTGATATGTATCTCTTATCACCCCATTAAATTCCCAACATACTAAACACTCTATAGATGTTATTGTTAATAATGAAATGTTTCAACTATTCTTATTACTTTTTGCTATAATTTAGGTTTGTCGTAGTTAAAGTTCATTAATAGACATTGTGACTGTTGTATTTTCGTTTGGTTCGAGCCTATGTACGTGTCATATAATTTGCTAACTTGCCACAGGATTATTTCACTGTCCACTGTAATAAATTATTTTAATTTATAATACTTTATGCATTAACTGGCATAAGAACATGATTTTAAAATCAGGCGATAAAACACACTATGTCGTAGACAGACACTATAACTTCAAATTCCATGTGAAATTTCTCACCGAAATTAAGTAGGAAACAGTTTGGACAAATTTCAGTTCTTATTTAGTTGCTCTCATACTGTTTAACTGAGAATATAATTATAATGGCTCTTCGTTAAATGTAACTAGCCCGGCGAAGCAGAAAATTACTTAGTGTCCACCGATTTGGAAAAAAAACATAAAATACTGGCTGCGCCAGGTCCTTCTAGTACACTGATATGAGCACTGCTGGAAAGAAAAATGTTTGAAATTCAGTTTTGCCGCTTAGTGGCATTTGCCGTCGGCCTGCTATGAATACTGGAATAATGCAGATATTTGACACACAGCACGCAAAATTATAGAAGAAACGCATGAAGTAACCAGTTTTAAACAATTATTTGTTTTAACAATTAATTCATTACATATACGGTTACAGACATTGTATGACTACGAAAGCTGTTATCAGATCTACGATAACCAGAGAACAGGAAGGACGACGATCAACAGAAGAGGAGCGTACATCGTCTCAATCATACATAATAATTCTCATTAATAAAATTAGCGTAATGTATCCATACGCCGCATATTGTCTGTGATTCAGTATATTAGTAAGTATTACAAAATTTATTATTTTTGATAATAGGATTGTCCATATATCCATACGATGTATTCTGTTAATTTCATACAGTCTCATGTATATTTCGTCGATTTGCTTTTTATGACAACATATGCGGAGACCTAAGTCGCTGACCTGCCCTCCCGCTCTCACTCATGACATGTATCCCCACTCCAGACCTCCTCCCCCCGAAAAAATCACTGTATATCCTAAACAAACCACGATCTCAACATCTTGTTTCCCGTCTAATTTTCAGTCCTGTTACGTTTCAAGCTTTAACCGACACGTTCCATCAGACCTACTTTACCTCTCCAATCTGAATGGTACGATACGCTGTAACATTTCTTCTATTAAGTCTCAAGTCATGGAACTGATTTAACTTCATCCCCATTATACCGCACTGCTGCAATAATTAACCAATCATTGCCACACGGCGCAGCATCAACTTTGGTAAAGGTGAAAGAGTACACATCCACAAAATACGGAGGGGCCCTGCAACATAACTTGCGCGCCAACGCAACTAGCTGTAGTAGTAAGAGATTTAGAAGACGTTCGAGAACGAACGTTTACACGGCTATCGACGATTTAGAGATTACTACAGCTAGCTGCGTTGGAGCGTAAGTCATATTGCAGGACCCTTCTGTATTTTGTGGATGAGTACTCAGTTTCACATTTGCCAAAGTTTGAAGGGGTACAGTACCGCCCAACATTGAAAGTAGGTACAACATTCTTCGTTAGTCTTGTCAGAACAACATATTTTTTGTAATAATAACTCAATTTCACTTAATACACCGAAACCGGATACCAGTGCAGGGCAGAATGACAATTTATTTATTTAATTGATCCCATATGCACTCCCACAAAATAAATCCCTACATCCAATTTGGTGAGATCTGCGAAATGAATGAATGTATGGTCGTCTGCTAACGGCAGATAGTGAATGTGCAATATATGATCATCTTTGAGGCGGTCCTTTGGTCACCTTTGGTGGAACCAAAGAGATGACATTTACCAGAGCTTTGAGCGCCTGAAATGTGGCTGACCAATACGGTAGCACGGTCTTCCCCCACCTCGACGGAGGTGAGAGATGACCTGAAGAACGGCCATGTTTCAGCACTCTGGCGCTGGATCTTGTGTTGGTAAGACCTGTCTTAGGTGTGCTCGGTAAAGACAAAAGAGTGGAGAAAATGGTATGCATGTGAAATACTTAAGAGTAGTTTGGAATAATAATTTCTCTATTTCAGGAACTTTTGGGGAGAGAATTAAATGACAGGCAGTTAATATTAAGGGGATCGTAGTAATCTTCGGATGTGAGCAACGGTCACGGTGAAACCGCGTGTAGCAAAAGGTTGAAACACTTGCGAGTGCTAGTACTAAGTTGGAATACTTGCGAGTGCTAGTACTAAGTTGAAATACTTCCGAGTGCTAAAGTTAAGCTGAATTGCTGGCGTGTGTACTATAAGTAGGAAATATTTAAGAAATGGCGTGTGCAGGACTTGAAATTAGAGACGAATACTTCCACGTGGTGAGTACTGTGTGAGTCTCAATCTGTGTATGAGACAAAGGATAAAGTGAAGCACTCTTTAATGCTACTTTGCATGTTATGTTTCCGTGTTATGTTGCCAGTGTGATGTATTTCATGTAATTTAAGAATGTGTGGTTTGCAACGGAGAGTAGCAAGATAGGTTCAGAGGCAGTGGGTCATGCATGTTCCTTTTGGTATCGCTCGGTCTGGAGGATATTTTCGTGATGATGGGTGTGAGAGTCGAAGTCTGAGATATAGCAGAAGATCCGCCATCCTATCCAGAAAGTGCACTGTAGTGTTATATAATTACGAGACCATAAGATAGAGAATCACCAATGTAAAGCCATGCTCACTGGGCGGAGTTTCTCATGTGTAATTGTTGTATGAAATGTAATGGTGTGTTTAGGTTATCTTTGAATGATAATAGAATTTATCGAAATAAAAAAGATAGCGAAAAGAAAAAGATTCGTGGCCTTGTTATTCAAATAGTGTGTAGTCATGATATCCAGAGTTTATAATGTGTGCGCCATTCATATTCAGAGCGATGGCCACGTGTGGATAAAGCCGTTGGGTAAGAAAGAAAATGTGGTATTGCCAGTGCATGGTGAACAATCAGAGTTGTGTAAATTACTAATAGTCACATGTGCGTTATCCGTATCCGTTGCGTAATATTCGAACAGGAGAATAATCAGTAGCTTAATTGTGAGTACTAGAGATCATAATCAGTCTTTGATGTTAGTCGATAAATGGGAATAAATCCACTCGCTTGGCAGACCACTCATCTTGCAGGCCTGACTGCTTGATGCCACAGTATGAGCAAGGCATGTGGGTGCCTCTCAAGTTGATGCTGTCGAGTGTGATAATGGTTGGTTAACAATTGCAGTAGTGCGGTATAATGGGGATAAAGTTAAATCAGTTCCAGGACTGGAGACTTTGAATAGTAGAGATTTTATAGACTATCGTACCTTTCAGATTGCAGAGGAATACAATACAGATATGGGTAAATCCTACTGTCTATACACACTTTATACCTTCTCAAGAAAACGAAAAAAAATTACAAATCTTCTGTGTTGGATAATGAAATCCATCCACATATTTATCCACTGTAGCAGTTCTAATATATCCCTGTCGATCACTATCCTACTCCACATCGAAAACCACAAATATAAATTATTCCCTATTTTCTTACTCTTTACACCGGGGCCTGGCTCACACATCTTCCCTTCCTCCATTTGAAAACTAGTTTTTCAAAAAAAAAAAAAAAAAAATGGTTTAAATGGCTCTGAGCACTATGGGACTTAACATCTATGGTCATCAGTCCCCTAGAACTTAGAACTACTTAAACCTAACTAACCTAAGGACAGCACACAACACCCAGCCATCACGAGGCAGAGAAAATCCCTAACCCCGCCGGGAATCGAACCCGGGAACCCGCGCGTGGTAAGCGAGAAAGCCACCGCACGACCACGAGATTCGGGCTAGTTTTTCATCTCCACTTGCTTCTTAACTAAATAAATGAGTCTCCTGTAAAATTTAATTTTTTGCGTAGAAGTAGTTTTGCAAAATCGTTCTCAATTAATTAACCATCCCCATCTGGGATATCCCCCAAGCTTCCTCCCACCCTTGCCCTCCCCTCTCAGAAAAAAACTGGCGGGATTATCCCACGGCCTTTGCTGACCTGCTGGTGTGAAAAGAGGTATTCTTTATATTTGTAAATTATGGGTGCTATCATGTTCGAAAATTATCTCGAAATTAGCATAGTAACAACTTGACATGCAGGGATCAGCGGAGCTACCGCGCAATGCCACCACCAGAGGGGGTCCCTGCCTGCTCTTCTCGTCGCCTCACCCCCTCCTGCCCCACGCCTCCCAGGAAAATTGACGGGAAAAGTCTCTGAGCTGGTGGGGTGGGAAGTATCCCATGACAGGAAATTAAATTACATTGAAGAGGACGTAATAATAACAATAATGATAATATATTGCTTATTAATAAAGTTCAGTTCGTATACCATTTCGCAGGGGATGGATCTCTCCTCTATTTGGCGGAAACAGCTCATCATTGTCTGCTGTTTTTTCTAATTATGGAATTTGTGTTGTAAAATACATTGAAAGAAGTATTAACAAGCAAATACATAACTTTTTTCCGATCGTTCAAGGAACACCGTCATGACATCGGCAAAAAAAACGTTACACGTATCTACAGTGACCACTTTCTTTCGACAAAAATAAAAAACTCGCGTTGCAGCTGCGTCGTAAGACCTGAAGCTCCCTGCTCCGTTTATAGTAGCCGCTCGGCCAGCAGGGCCTTCCCGCACCGGGAGGGTCGTAACAGTGGTCGGGGGTCACGCCTAGTATGTCGCGGCCTCGCCTCTGGAGCCAGGAGGTAGGACCCGACTACCGCAGCAGCTGTAGGACCGCGGCAGTTCCTCGAACAAAAGCGTTAGGCATCGGCGTCCCTTTGATACACGACTCATTTCTTGTTTCTCTAACTTTCTTTCCGTCTCTCTCTCTGTCTCTCTTTCTCTCTCTCCCTCTCTCTCTCCCTCTCTCTCTCACCCTCCCTTTCCTCCATTCTCAATCTCTACCTCCCTCTGTTTCAAGTGGCTACGTCCTGCTTTTTTTTAACCAACGTGTGGAAACACATGCAGACCAAGACGTTCCCCCTCCCACATCGTCACCACCCCCCGTCCCTTCCGTTCCCCTCCCCTGACCCTCTCACCCATCATGCAGACCTGGTGCTGGTGATCGGTACTTCCCTTTGTTCTCAAGCCTCCGTTGCTATGGAAACCTGTAGCGGATGGAACAAAGGCAGTCCACAATAACTAGGTAGCGTCTGTTGTATGCCGCCAGAAACCACACTAACCTATCCTTGGTCCTGACCAACAGTAGTAGATACCTAGGAAACCACCAAACCTTCCGAAAATGCTGGGAAGTTCAAATGGTTCAAATGGCTCTGAGCGCAATGCGACTTAACTTCTGAGGTCATCAGTCGCCTAGAACTTAGAAGTAATGAAACCTAACTAACCTAAGGACATCACAGACATCCATGCCTGAGGCAGGATTCGAACCTGCCACCGTGGGGGTCGCTCGGTTCCGGCTGTAGGGCCTAGAACCGCACGGCCACTCTGACCGGCGCTGGGAAATGAATGTCTCGGAAATAGGTCCTCCACAACACTGAACTGAGCCGGCCGCGGTGGTCTAGCGGTTCTAGGCGCTCAGTCCGGAACCGTGCGACTGCTACGGTCGCAGGTTCGAATCCTGCCTCGGGCATGGATGTGTGTGATGTCCTTAGCTTAGTTAGGTTTAAGTAGTTCTAAGTTCTAGGGGACTGATGACCACAGATGTTAAGTCCCATAGTGCTCAGAGCCATTTGAACCATTTGAACCAACACTGAACTGATTGACTAATTACCCAAATCTAAACCTTCTGTGTGGGGCAGTTTTTCCTTGCATCCTATTGGTGGATACTAGGACTTGTATATGTGATGGGAAATTCTGGGATTCGCTCCCGCAGCCGCTCTGTTTCCAAACCCTACTCTTCCCCCTTCCATTTTTACCCCTACTTCCTATTGGTGGATACTGACATGGTTAGGTTGTTTGGCAGAAGGTCCATTACCTTGGAGGTACCTGAGAATTTTCAAGTTTTAACTCAGTTGTGCCAAATACTTAAACCATTTGCGGTAGGACTTTGGCAGATGCGTGCCTGCAATACCATTATCGCAAAACATAAACAGATTAGTCGGGAATCTGACGTTTTGAGTGGAAGTGGCGCTGTATAAAATGATAGTTGAAATTTTATATTTGGTCACGGTTATGGAATTTCTGACCACTATAAGTCTGCTAAGCTTTTTTCTTTCTATTTCCTTTTTTATAAATGCACTATAGATTTTCTAAGTTGGTTCTGTTATGATGATGACGAATGAATCGTCGCCTGTGTGAATGAGCGGTGGCCAATTCTAAACAGAAACATACAAATCTCTTCTTTGCATATGCAGCAGGTTTGTCGGTGAAGTCGATAAGGAGCTGGCTGCATGGTCTGGGTGTACAACGACTAAAATAATTAGAAGACGTCAAAACATAATATATTGTAGTTTACTGGTGGTACAGGAGTCTTCATAGTCAGGAGGAATATAATTACGAACAGAGAGCTATAGAGGCATCGCATAGGCCGTACTTTACCTAAGCGAGTTGTTAGAGGATGCTTCCTACCAGCTGAAGGCTATACTACTTTCCTACTTGACGTCCCGTGAAGAATGGTCGAGCGCACGCTAGAGACTTGTTGCAAGCCGTGGAGAAGCGCTAGTCGCGACTTGCGGGTCCAGCGATAACTGCAACCCCTAGCAATTGTGGTATCGAACGTTAATACCACAGGGTCTTTCTGAAGAAATAGAAGGCGGAGGAAGCGTCTCCTGCACCACAGGGTAGTAACAACAACATACACCTAAACCATGATCCATTGCATAGTAGCTATCACAGTTAGATGTCGGAGATTGCACAAACTTCCGTAGGCCATTGCCGCGAGATGGCCACATCGGCAACTGCATGCCTATCTCCAACATCCACACACCGGACATTCCAGACATTCAGAGGTCGAAAAGATCGCCGCTGTGACCGTCCAGCCGTCAATCGATCGATTTAACTGGGGGGATAATCATCCAACTGTAGGCCGTCCGGTGGTCCCGGAGGCCGAGCGGTGACCTCTCCAGTCGTCAGGATGCTAGGAGATGACTGTGGATGCGTCAGGAACGCCAAAGAAACATTATTAATTCATGACAACTTTATTCCTGCCGAGTACAATGTGGCCCGCATAACACAGGCTGGCTGAGCTTGGTGATATCAACGACCTTCCCCGAGTCCTCGCTGACTCGTAGCGATGACACCAGCTCCGGGCCGCACGTCTTGCTAGCGCAGCGCAGCGTGCTGTGAAGTAGTGAAGGAATGCCCTTACTTCGGCCACGTGTGGCTGGCGGCGTCCGGCTGGGCGGCCGGCTCGGCTGTGGACAGCAAGCTGCTGCGCATGGAGGCTCGGGGTTGGAGTCCCGACGCTGTCGGCATGAGAGGCGTTCTCGTAGTGCGGAGTGTACTCTATCCCACCCCGTCTTCTTCCCTGCTGCTCCTGGTGGCTCGTCCGCGGTGGACGGGCGGAACCGGCTGCAGTCCCCCAGCGTCGTCGGATCGCCCGGTTGTGATGCCGGATGCACAGGGCCTAGGCCCCGCACGATCTCAACGACGGCTCACTCATGTGGTCAGCATTGGCGGCGAGCGAGTCTGCCGCGATGTCTGCTAATCCTGGGTTGTTGATTGACAAAAGCAGCAGAGAGGACCAGAGCTGGTACTGTCCCCTCACGTCTGCTGCTAAATAAAGAAATGCAGTACAGCTGACGCTATACCGCTGTCTTGCACTCTACAAAAGTCTCCGTCTAACACAAACCTGCATGCTAAGCAATTCTCTCTCACCTGTTGTGTGTAACCAGGCCATTGCCCCTGCGTGACGACACATTCCGATATGTGTGCAATCCTCCTACCACTTGGCTAACGTACTGCGTCTGGCTCTCGGCATAGGTGACGGAACTTTCACCATATTCCACGTTTCCAACTCTTTCCTATTCCGCAACACTACACAGCACAAACACTCACCGTATTGAATTTTCTCGAATTTCCACATCGCGAAGGCTGACCAAAACATACTGAGTAGTAGATCGCTATTCACCCGACCTAGTTAGCCGCGAGCACGGATGCAAGCTACATTTTTTGTGGCCACAGGTCTGCCAAGTCACTCTCCAGCCGTAGGGCGGCACCGACCACGGACTGGAAGTCTCGATATTCCCCGAACAGAGGAGCATCCACAAGTTACCTCTGCCAAGCTCACGGTCACCAAGAGAAATCGTCCTACGAAACCATATTTATCAGTGTAATATTGCTACTGCGGCAGTTTGTCAACGAGAAAAGTGCCGGAAATACCTCTGTGGCTCTGGAATTATAAACTTCCCATGTATATTTATAACCTCCTCAAAACTGGGAAGTGGTAGTTGTGGAAGACCGAGTCTGCCGCGATGTCTACTAATCCAGGGTTGATGATTGGCAGTGGCAGCAGAGAGGACCAGAGCTGGTACTGTCCCCTCACGTCTGCTGCTGGATGGGCCGCCCTTACTGCAACATCTCCTTAATAAAGATTAACATGTCGATCACCAAGCTGAGCGCTACGCAGCGACCCAGTACACATCTAACTGCAAGTGTCTTGTTGCTATCAAAGATGGCGTATTTAAAGGAAGTACGAGCGACGTCCTGACGTCATGCTCGTTTGTAATGAACGCATTCGTTCCACTTATACTGCTGATTCATCTGTCGTACTCGCCCCTTAGGTGTTCTTGCGACAGAGTTACGTGTTGTTACGGCAGACTTACGCGAAGTTGTGAAATGCAGTACAGCTGACGCTATACCGCTGTCTTGCACTCTACAAAGTCTCCGTCCAACACAAACCTGCATGCTAAGCAATTCTCTCTCACCTGTTGTGTGTAACCAGGCCATTGCCCCTGCGTGACGACACATTCCGATATATGTGCAATCCTCCTACCACTTGGCTAACGTACTGCGTCTGGCTCCCGGCATAGGCGACGAAATTTTCACCATATTCCACGTTTCCAACTCTTTCCTATTCCGCAACACTACACAGCACAAACACTCACCGTATTGAATTTTCTCGAATTTCCACATCGCGAAGGCTGACCAAAACATACTGAGTAGTAGATCGCTATTCACCCGACCTAGTTAGCCGCGTGCACGGATGCAAGCTACATTTTTTGTGGCCACAAGTCTGCCAAGTCACTCTCCAGCCGTAGGGCGGCACCGACCACGGACTGGAAGTCTCGATATTCCCCGAACAGAGGAGCATCCACAAGCTACCTCTGCCAAGCTCACGGTCACCAAGAGAAATCGTCCTACGAAACCATATTTATCAGTGTAATATTGCTACTGCGGCAGTTTGACAACGAAAAAAGTGCCGGAAATACCTCTGTGGCTCTGGAATTATAAACTTCCCATGTATATTTATAACCTCCTCAAAACTGGGAAGTGGTAGTTGTGGAAGCGTGGAGACAGGATGTTGGATCATGGTGGAATTATGCGATGAGCAACCTGGATAATGGAGGTGCTGCACAGAGATTTCTGTTTCAGGTGTTCCACGATATGCAATCTAAAGAGTGATACTTAAGACGATTTTATAAACGGCGTGCACATCAGGAAAATGTGACTGATTTTGAGTTTCTTACCTGATAGCGATAAATGGTTCAAATGGCTCTAAGCACTATGGGACTTAACATCTGAGGTCATCAGTCCCCTAGACTTAGAACTGTTTAAACCTCAGTAACCTAAAGACATCACACACATCCATCCCCGAGGTAGGATTCGAACCTGCCACTGTAGCAGGCGCGCGGTTCCTGACAGAAGCGCTTAGAACTGAAAGCGAGAGTTCAGTAAATATTTCTGTGCAAGAATGTAATTGTGTCCCATAATATCTACGTGCACGTAATCAGGGAGAACTGTACATGATGTGTTCACTATTCTCATCAGCCTTCCTCCACTTAGATTCGTTAAATAATATACTATTAGCAAGTCAAGAAAACAAATTGTTATGATAGAAATATTTTGTAGAAGCAGACATTATCGAGCACCGCATTGCGGAGTGAGGGATAGAAAGAGAGAGAGACAGAGAGAGAGAGAAGGATAATTATTCTTGTTTTTCAGTCATCAGTCTTCTGACTGGTTTGAAGCCGCCCGCCACGAATTCCTGTCTTGTACCAGCCTCTTCATCTCATAGTAGCACTTGCAACCTATGACCACAACCATTTGCTGGATGTATTCCAGTCTCTGTCTTCCTCTACCGTTGTTACCTACTACAGTTCTGTAGTATCATGGAAATCTTTCCCTGATGCATTAACACAAGTCCTATCATCCTGTCCCTTCTCCTTGTCAGTGTTTTCCACATATTCCTTTCCTCTCCGATTCGCTTTTTCAGTGCACCTAATTTTCAACATTCGTCTATAGCATCACATCTCAAATAATTCGATTCTCTTATGTGCCGGTTTTCCCACAGTCCATGTATCACCACTGTACAGTGCTTTGCTTCGAATGTACATCCTCATATATTTCTTCCTTAAATTGAGGCCCATGATTGATACTACTAGACTTTTCATGGGCAGGAATGCCCTTTCTGCAAATGCTAGTCTGCATTTGATGTCCTCCTTGCTCCGTCCGTCTCTGGATATTTTGCTGCCTAGGTAGTAGAATTCCTTACGTTCGTCTGCTTCATGACCATCAATCCTGATGTTAAGTTTATCGCTGTTCTCATTTCTCCTATTTCAAATTACTTTCGTCCTCCTTCAATTTACTCTCAATCCGTACTCTGTACTCATTAGACTGTCCATTCCGTTCAGTAGATTATGTAACTGTTCTTCACTTTCACTCACGATACCAATGTCACCAGCATATCGTATTATTAGTATCTTTTCACCTTGAATTTTAATTCCACTCCTGAATCTTTGTGTTGTTTCCATCATTGCTTCCTCTATGTACAGATTGAACAGTATGGGCGAAAGACTGCATACCTGTGTTACACTCTTTTTGACCGAGCACTTCGTTCTTGAACGCCCACTCTTATTATTCCCTCTTGGCACTTGTACATATTGTATATTAACCGTCTCTCCCTATAGCTTACCCCCCAATTTTTCTCAGAGTTTCGAACATCTTGCACCATTTTACACTGTTGAACTTTTTCACAGGTCGACAAATCCTCTGAAAACCTGTTGATTTTTCTTAAGTCTTCCTTCCATTATCAACTGCAACGTCAAAAATGCCTCACTAGTGCCTTTATCTTTCCTAAAGACAAAGTGATAGTCATCTAGCACACCCTCAGTTTTCTTTTCCATTATTCTGTATATTATTATATTCAGCAATTAGAATGTATGAGTTGTTAATTTGACTGTGCGATATTTCGCGGCCAATTGGTTCTAGGCGCTTCAGTCCGGAACCGCGCTGCTGCTACGGTGACAGGTTCGAATCCTGCCTCAGGCTTGGATGTGTGTGATGTCCTTAGGTTAAGTTAGGTTTAAGTAGTTTTAAGTCTAGGGGAGTGATGACCTCAGATGTTAAGTCCCACGGTGCTTAGAGCCATTTGAGCCATATTTGATAATTCTCGCACTTGTCAGCTCTTAAAGTCTTTGTAATTGTGTGGATGATGTTTTTCCGAAAGTCAGACGGTATATTGCCAGACTCATACATTCTAAACATCAGCGTGAATAGTCGTTTTGTTGCCACTTCCCCCAATTATTTTAGAAATTCTGATGGAATGTTATCTATCCCTTCTATGATCTAAAGTTATCCAAAGCTCTCTTACATTCTGATTCTAATACTGGATCCACAACCCTTGTAAATCGACTCTTGTTTCCTCTTTTATACATCAGACAAATGTTCCCCTTCATATAGGCCTTCAATGTACTCTTTCCACCTGTCCGCGCTCTCCCCTGCATTTAACAGTGGAATTGCTTTCAATTCCACCGAAATTTCGTTCTTCAGTGATTTGTATTTCCATATTCCTGAATTTCCCTGAAAATTTTCGTACTTCCTTCTTTCATCGATCAGCTGAAGTATTATTTCTGTTACCCATGGTTTCTTCGCAGTTACCTTCTTTGTATCTATGTTTTTGTTTCCAACTTCTGTGTTTCCCCTTTTTAGAGATGTCCACTTCTCTTCAACTGTATTGCTTACCGAGCATTACTGCTGTATCTACAGCCTTAGAGAACTTCAAGCGTATATCATCACTCCTTAGTGCTTCTGTATCTCACTTCTCTGGTATTGTTTTTTCCCGCCTCATCTCTTAAACTTGAGCCTACTTTTCATCACTACCACATTGTGATCTAAGTCTATATCTGCTCCTGGGTACGCCTTAGAGTCCTGTGATTTTGGAGTCTCTGTCTGACCATGATACAATCTGATGTCTTCCTGTATCACCCGGCCTTTCCCAGGTATACCTCGCGCTCTTCTGAGTCTTGAGTGGAGTACTACTATCTGAGATTTATTACAGAACTCAATTACTCTTCACTTGTGTCAAGCCCGTATCGTCTTGTAATCTTTTCCTCCATTATTTCCCCTAGAACTGTATTCCAGTCTCCCACTACTATTAGATTCCATCTCCTTTTACATACTGAATTACCCATTCAATACCCTCATATACTATCTGTGTAAGGTGTAGAGTGTAAGGTGTAGAGTAGAGAGGTACTTTTCTTCTTTTTTAAGGTGTAGAGTAGAGTGGTCAGTTTTGAGCCGTTGGAGACGGCAGTGGTCGAATCGCGAGGCGTCGCCACCATGCCTCGCCACCATCCCCTTTCCATCTCTGAACCGATCCCCTACAGTCCTTTTTTTGCCTGAAATAGGCTAAGTAAACAAAATATCTTTATTTGTACAAACATAGATGCAACAGAAAGGCCATCCTTCCGTCGGAATCAGCAGGAGACATTACACTCGAACAAGGCGAGTATAACTCTTTATTAACAAGGTGTGGAATAAAAAAACAACAATAACAGTGAAGAAAGCTAAGAGGTGTGAGGCAGTAGACAAAGAGGGAAGAAGATGAGGGCGAATGAGAAGACTTGCAGGCATCTGCTAGGCAGATGGGGCGTGGAGGCAGAGTTGGAAGGGGTGAACATGCTAGAACTAGCCACGGTCTCCGGCTCCACTACCGGGAAGAATCGCCCGAAAAGGACGGCATAAGCCAAAGAGGAGGGGAAAGCAGAGTTGGGGGAACGGCCAGCATGCTCTAATATAGTGCATACAAGGAAGGGGCGCGTGTCAATGTGCCTACTCCTCTGTTGGTTACGATACGGAAATGTAGCGCGGAGATGTCAGAAGTGGGGGGGGGGGGGGGGGGAAGGGGGGGGGCTTTATCGTCCACGTGTGGCACCATCCAGCTGAGCGGGGATGACGTAAAGAACGCGTGAAGGTAATTGGCGAAGAAGGCACGGTATCGCGGGCGGTGCTCTACTTCGGTGGCGGTTGTGTAAGTACTGCCAGAAGTGATTTATCGCCATCATTATACATGTAAGTGATAGTCCACCCCTTGATTCATACAATCGCCTGATTTTTAGTGGTGGGGAAATAAGTATCGTCAGGATGGATAAAAGTCCATGGGTCAATCGAATACGGCGAAATGCGGGAGTAACAAGCAACTAACTGTCAACGAAGTTTCCAGACGTCACTGGTGGTAACACCAGTCAGTTGGTGGACATCGTCATCCACGAGGTGACAAATTGAACGAAGGGGAGTGTCCGTTAGTCCGACGGCGTGGAGACGTTGATTTGTTGGGAATTTTCCACATTCGACGTAGTGCCATGTTTCCCCGACTTTGGAGGGAAGGAAACGCTGGTGGGTATGACGCCAAACCGTGGGACACTGCGTCGATGGATGTTTGAGTTCGATGTTGTTGCTGGATATGTAACGAAGCAGTGGGGTGTAGAAATCTTTGATTCAAAGAAGACACGTGCTCGGTAAGTGAGTGTGAGCATAACTGTAGTTGACGACGAAATCAGAAATGTGCTTCAGATGGTGCGCTAGGCCGACTGGTACTGGTGGCGTTATGGTCGCGGGCATAAGAATTTCCAGCAAACTGCACTCAACGGAGGCGCCCCCTTCCACTGCTTGTGCATGGTGGACATGTACAAGGACGCCGCTTGGAGTCACACATTGACAAGGCTGAGGCTTCCCGCTCGTGGGGGGAGAGTGAGCGTTTCGTAACCAACAGTAAGAAAGTATCCAAAAGCGGCCTAGAGGCTGTGTCCAATAGGTGATGGCAGCGGGAGTACGTGTACGATGTGCACCATTCTGGACGCCACATTTTAATTGAGGTATTCGACACGTTGTAAAGAATCGAGTCGGTGGAGGAGATTTTCTTGCATTGCCGTGAGGATAATTTGGAGAAACGCCGAAAATTGATGACAGCGGAGCGGTTCACGGTGGAGGTGAATATGATACTAAGATATCATAGTTTTTGTACACACGGGAAAGGTGCTTAGTCGTTGTGTGAGAGCCCACGTCCAAAGGGCATCGCCGCGGATTTACTCACATTCATGTTACTGCCCACTGCAGTTCCGTACGTTGACATCAAATCAAGAACCATTTGTGTTTCATTTTGTGAGCGGACTAAAAGGTGGTTGTCGTCCGCACACGCACGACATCGAAAAGGGTGCTGCCGCAAAGTGATACCAGAAAGGTGAGTCGTCAGACTCCGAAGAGTGGCTCCAGGTTTATGCCATAGAGTAGTGTCGAAAGTGAGCAACCCTGGATTATGAAACGCAAGATTGTCACTGATCCCGCCACACGGCCAGTGACCTGAATCAGCGATACGGCGTTGCTGTAAAGGCGCCGGATGATGTCGATAAACGCGGATGGAAAACCCGTTTGGATCTTACTGATAACAGAAAACATTGCCCTACCTTGTCGAATGCGCTGCCAAAATCATTGGCAACCACTTCGGCGTGAAGTCTGCACGACGCTGCCAGTGCAATTAAATCACGACATTCTCCTGTGGATGTTTGTATATCAACTGAGCAACCCGGAGTTGCCTGTTCTGGGGATAGAATGCTGGGCAGGATCTTGCAACATCGCTTCGGCAGAAGTCGTGCAAAAATTTTATAGTCTGCGTTAAGCAGAGTTGGGGGACGGCAATGTGCTGTCGTCACTCCCGGTGCCGGTTTGTGGATGGGTACAATAATTCCCGTGACGAAGGACGGCGGTACGGCGTTCCCCATCGTCAGCAGTTCATGAAACATCGTTGTCCACCGTGACGCCATTAGTGTGAGGAAAGCGCCATAAAATTCTATCGGCAATTCGTCGATGCCAGGTGACTGATTCAAAGGACTTTTGTTGATTGCATCGTGGACTTCTTCGCACGTAACCGACTCCATCAGCTCGTCCACGTCGTCGCCGGCGAGGGTGCGAGTTACGTGTGATGACACAAACTCCACAGCGCGGTTGTTGGTAGTCTCCTCCGGGTACGTCTACAAAGGTACTGACGATTTCGGCCTGGCAAGTGACGTGCTGGCGCAACATGTGTTGATCTCGGTGATGAGTCATTGTCCCCGGTGTTTCCTATCGTGATATGATGCGTGGTGGTATATTTCTGTTCCGCAGAATCTTGACGTCGGGTCCGCACCATCGGCCTCTGAAGCCTACGGCGTGTCAACGTTACAATTTATGCCTTAATCCAGCTGCGTTCCCTCTCGGTTTTTGGGGATGGCGGCTGGGCATCGAGGCCGTGCAGAACGGCGTAGAAATAGTCGGTAGTCTGCCGGCGCCAAGCAGCTACTTCCTTGCCATACTGAATCAGGTTAGGCACATTCCACCCACCAAGTCATGGTTATGCAGTACTTAGGTAATGACGCTCACATTTGGATCATGTCTCGGTAGCGCGTTGAAGACATTCGGGGTCAGGAAGATGGGAGGTGTTTAGCTTCCACGATGCACGACCCCGCCAGACAACTTGCTAGACCTTCGACTGCAGATGTGGGTTCTCGAGGGACGCAAAATTCTATCAAGGTGGCTAGCGGATCGACTCGTCTGGTAAGTATGTCCAGGTGAGTAGCCGTGCCGAACTTTCCAAGTGTAGCGGAGCAAAAAATCACGGACGACAAGGCGCAGTTCTTGACAGGTGTTGTAGTGTGGCATTTGATCCTTAGGGTGCAGGACACAAATAAAATCAACCCCAAGCAAGTAATGGTCTTAGCGCTAAAGAAACAAAGGGGCCATTTCTTCCGAATAGAAGTGTGCCCTGTCGCGCCTGCGGGTGGAGCCTGACGGAGCGTAAATGTTGATAATTCGCTTCCCCATGACGGTGACGACCTTGTCTCTGGCGAACGAAAGGTATGTGATATCAGCCACCGGAATGCCTTCTCGGGTGTAAATGGCTATTCAACGACCCAGGTGGTCACCACGAGAATGGTAAGTGTTCTATCCCACGACGTCTGGAAGTGTGGCCAAGTGTACTTCCTGTAGTAGTGCGATGTCGACGTCCGATGTTCGTATCATCTCTCACAGCACTTGAATTTTCACACGGGAGCTAATGGTGTTGTTCGTCGCTACACAGCTGAGAGTGAAGAAGGGCGAGGCAACGGTGGGTCATGCCGTACGCTACCTGACGTTGTCACGCTTTCCACTCCTTCGAGAAACAATACAGGGTGATTCACAACTTTAGGAATTTAAAACTCTGCAACGACAAAAGGCAGAGCTAAGCACTATCTGTCGGCGAATTAAGGGAGCTATAAAGTTTCATTTAATTGTACATTTGTTCGCTTGAGGCGCTGTTGACTAGGCGTCAGCGTCAGTTGATGCTAAGATGGCGACCGCTCAACAGAAAGCTTTTTGTGTTATTGAGTACGGCAGAAGTGAATCGACGACAGTTGTTCAGCGTGCATTTCGAACGAAGTATGGTGTTAAACCTCCTGATAGGTGGTGTATTAAACGTTGGTATAAACAGTTTACAGAGAATGGGTGTTTGTGCAAAGGGAAAAGTTCTGGACGGCTGAGAACGAGTGATGAAAATGTAGCACGCATCCAGCAAGCATTTGTTCGCAGCCCAGGAAAATCGACTCGCAGAGCTAGCAGAGAGCTGCAAATTCCACAATCAACTGTATGGAGAGTCCACATTGGCACTTATCTGTCCGTAACTACCTGAACGTCAACTACCCGAGGCTATGGATCGGCCGCCAGGCAGCCCGTGACAGAGCACTTCATCACTGGCCTCCAAGAAGCCCTGATCTTACCCCCTGCGATTTTTTCTTATGGGGGTATGTTAAGGATATGGTGTTTCGGCCACCTCTCCCAGCCACCATTGATGATTTGAAACGAGAAATAACAGCAGCTATCCAAACTGTTACGCCTGATATGCTACAGAGAGTGTGGAACGAGTTGGAGTGTCGGGTTGATGTTGCTCGAGTGTCTGGAGGGGGTCATATTGAACATCTCTGAACTTGTTTTTGAGTGAAAAAAAACCTTTTTAAATACTCTTTGTAATGATGTATAACAGAAGGTTATATTATGTTTCTTTCATTAAATACACATTTTTAAAGTTGTGGTATTCTTTTTGAATCACCCTGTAACTGATAGTCCTGGAAAGAGAACCAAATAATTAATTTGCTGAAACATCAAAACTCACATAAAGAATGGCTAAGAAGACAAACTGCCGTCCAGTTATTTATTTCAGGTAACCATTTGCAGTGCAGCTAGAGCACAGTCAAATTATTCATTGTAGGGTAAGGATTTGTTGTAGGGACTGAATGAATCTTTTACACAGAATGTTAGGTAAGATTTCCAGTTAATGAAATGTCATGTAAATTCAAACAGTTGTGTTTTTGTAAATGGGTTCATTTAAACTATGTAACAGTTAGTCATTCTGACAAGTAAACCCACCCAAAGGAAACGCCGATTTTGATCAGCTTTGAATATTTTGTACTGTATAGCAAAATAAGAGATTAACATTTCTTCTTACGGACTCACACGGCCGTCATGGTGGTATCCCGTGGAAAAAGCTGAGTTTAACATTTCTGAATGAATTTCGTTGAAGGGTAACGGATGTAAAATAATAGCTTCAAACAACAGTTCTACACGGTACACATATCTTTATCGAAAAAGCCATTTTTCTCAAAATTCTGTTCGCTATTTTGTTTGTCTTTCAACGTTTGACGAACAAAAAAATGCATAACGTCGTTAATACCAAATTCAGTAGTACTTGATGAAGTGGTATTCCAAAGACGCATTTGTCAGAAATAAGACAGAAATATCTTCGTATTGCTATACGCATGACTGATATATGTCCGCTTCAGTGCCAGTTCTCAAAATGGTTCAAATGGCGCTGAGCACTATGGGACTTCTGTGGTCATCAGTCCTCTAGAACTTAGAACTACTTAAATCTAACTAACCTAAGGACATGACACACATCCATGCCCGAGGCAGGATTCGAACCAGCTACTGTAGCGTACGCGCGGTTCCAGACTGAAGCGCCTAGAACCGCTCGGCCACTTTGGCCGGCGCCAGTTCTCATGCTGGATTGTTTGATGGGTATTGTCCACATAAATATATGCTGAAGGCATTTTCTACATATATTTTTTTAAATTTTATTTATCTTTCAATCTTGTGTTGTATTTGTATTTTCTTTTAGTATTTTTCGTTTTTCTTTTTCGAGCTGTAACACTTTCAAATTTAATCATTTTATATTAGAAACTGTTTGTACATTATTGTACGTCTGTGCAATAACATTACTGTACATCTCTATAAAAATGATGGTGTGTAGAATTGTTCAGATCAAAAAAATGCTAAATGCACTTTGATTTTGTGCACCATGCAAAGGGCATTAAAAAAAAGACTTTTTTTACATATCTATGTCCACAGTTATAACATTTATTAAAAACGATATAACTCTTATTAATCTGAAGTGTCATCTGTATCTGTTTCAAGTAGGTCAAATTTGAAATGTATCTCTTGGAGAGGTTTAGTGTGATTGCTCTTCTGTATTGTCCCTTCATGCCGTGTAATATACAGGGAGTAAGGTGCACTTTTGTTGAATTAAAATCGTATTTATATAAAGTAAGTTGGGGTACTTACGCCCATTCTAGATCTGGATTCTATAATAGGAAATTTAGAAGTCGGACAATTTCCCGATTGTTTACGAGACATTCATCTCGAAACAGTTTCAGCGTACAACAACCAACACTAAACAGGTAACTTGCAGTCTTTGTATAAAACGCTTTGCTTTTATTACGCACAAAATCGAAGTGGAGAGGTGTAACATGCTGCAACGAGTATTTAGAAGACGAAGAGGGCGAACCAGTGAGAAATAAAGTAAACGATGGAAAAGGTGGAGGGAAATAGAATTTTGCTACTGTGCTCGATTTATCCGCGTGTACACAGGAGTATCCAGCAAATGCGGGAGCAGCATTCTGCTCGTAACAGGGCAGAACCGGCAGGGTGCCAAAAAAGGGCGGTCCTTGTGGCGCACTAGCGCGGCCGTCCGCCCCGGCCCGGGCAGAGCAACAAGCGAGCACTTTCTCCCAGTCGTCCGTGAGGCGCACGCGAACGGCCGCGTTTACGCGGAAACAATGTTCGGGTCCGTTAGGTCTCGTTTAGTGGCGCCAGTAGGAGCGCAATTTACTGGCGGCGCGGCCACACGCATTCCTAATTCGCGCTCTGGCTCGGCCTGCGTGCCTGGACCTTCATGAACCGGGCCTAACTGCCCGCCGCCGAGGAACGGGCGATATTTCTTCTTAAAATAGCGACCCGGCGGCGGAGGACGAGCTCTGTGTGTGTGTGTGTGTGTGTGTGTAGTGGGGGTGAGAGATGAACTCGCGTTATCTTCCCCTACTTATCTACTCGTGGTCGGCGCACGCCATGCCATACAGACGCTTTTGCTCGGCCACTTGGCGGTCTCTCGGTACCGGCTGAGCAGTCGTATCTAATGAGATACTGCGGGACGACTAAACGCTGTTCAAGTTGATGAGTAGAAGTAGAGTCTGGAGACAGATGTTCATCCTTAAGGGAAAATGTCATTCACAATGTTCGGAAGATAACAAGGACAGATAGATGCTGCAACACGTCAGTACGCCTCTACTAGGAATGACAGGGAAGGCCTGGGCAAGTAGAGATTTAACGCCATTCGTTAACGCACATTTGAACTATTAAAATTGCAAACATTCCCGTAATTCACCAATTCAGCAAACTTAAAAGGATGGGCTCCGAAACCAAAGGGTATAGTTACCAATTTCGAAACTGAGAACGCTGGAAATCAAAAATTTTGTTACCATGGTTTACCAAATATTCCTTACAGAAATGAGTATTTGAGAGTAAAATTACATAATCTTAACGGTGTAGCCTTAAAAAAAAATCAAACAACACTTAAAAGCTTTCAGCCGTGCGTGAAATAATTTACATAAACTTACAGTGAACCGTAACTGGGCATATCCATTGACATTTAAATCAATGTAAAGAATATTTTTAGAAAAGATATACACAGCGATTTTGATAATAAATATGAAGGTGCAACTTCTACCAAATACTCTCCATATTTAGCAATTATATACAACCACTAGCTCACAGAAAGATCCGTACCTAAAGACTGGAAAATTGCTCAAGTCGCACCAATACCCATAAAGGGAAGTAAGGGTAATCCGCTGAATTACAGGCCTATATCACTAACGTCGATTTGCATTGGGGTTTTGCCACCTATACTGCACTCGAACATTATGAATTACCTCGACGAAAACGATTTATTGACACATAGTCAGCACGGATTCAGAAAATATCGTTCTTGTGAAACACATCTAGCTCTTTGTACTAATGAAGTAATAAGTGCTATCGACAGGGGATGTCAAATTGATTCCACATTTTTAGATATCCAGAAGGCTTTCGACACCGTTCCTCACAAGCATCTTCTAACCAAACTACGTGCGTTGGAAGTATCGTCCCAGTTGTGCGACTGGATTCGTGATATCCTGTCAGAAAGGTCACAGTTCGTAGTAATAGACGGAAAGTCGTCGAGTAAAAGGGAAGTGATATCCGACGTTCCCCAAGGAAGTCTTATAGGCCCTCTATTGTTCCTGATCTCCATTAACGACATAGGAGACAATCTGAGTAGCCGTCTTTGATTGTTTGCAGATGCTGCTGCCATTTACCGTCTTGTAAACTCATCAAAACGACTTGCAAAATGATTTAGGTATCTGTATAGTGCAAGAAGTGGCAATTGACCCTGAATAAACAGAAGTATGAGCTTATTCACATGAGTACTAAAAGAATCTAGCTAAATTTCGATTACGCGGTAAGTCACACAAATCTGAGGGCTGTAAATTCAGCTAAATACTTAGTTACTGCAGTTACAAATAACCTAAATCGGAACGATCACGTAGATAATATTGTGGGTAGAGCAAACTAAAGACTGCGATTAATTTACAGAACACTTAGAAGATGCAACAGGTCTACTAAAGAGACTGATTACACCACGTTAGTCCGCCCTGTTCTGGAGTATATCTGTGCGGTGTGGGGTCCGCATCAGTTGGGACTGACGGATGACATCGAAAAAGTACAAAGAAAGGCAGGTCGTTTAGTATTATCGTGAAATAGGGGAGATAGTGTCACAGAAATGATACGTGAATTGGAGTGGCAATCATTAAAAGAAAGGCGTTTTTCGTTGCGACGGGCTCTCCTCATGAAATTTCAGTCACCAGTTTTCTCCTCCGATTGCGAAAACGTTCTGTTGACACCAATGATCATCTCGATAAAATAAGAGAAATCAGGGCTCGCACAGAAAAATTTAAGCGCTCTTTTTCCCTCGTGCCGTTCGAGAGTGGATTTGATTAGATTAGATTAGATTAATACTAGTTCCATGGATCATGAATACGATATTTCGTAATGATGTGGAACGAGTCAAATTTTCCAATACATGACATAATTAAGTTAATTTAACAACATACTTAAGTTAATATAACAACTTTTTTATTTTTTTGTGTTTTATATTTATTTTTTTTAATTTATATCTAAAAATTCCTCTATGGAGTAGAAGGAGTTGTCATTCAGAAATTCTTTTAATTTCTTCTTAAATACTTGTTGGTTATCTGACAGACTTTTGATACTATTTGGTAAGTGACCAAAGACTTTAGTGGCAGTACCCCTTTCTGTGCCAAAGTTAGATTTAATCTTGAATAGTGAAGATCATCCTTTCTCCTAGTATTGTAGTTATGCACACTGCTATTACTTTTGAATTGGATTTGGTTGTTAATAACAAATTTCATAAGAGAGTATATATATACTGAGAAGCTACTGTGAATATCCCTAGATCCTTAAATAAATGTCTGCAGGATGATCTTGGGTGGACTCCAGCTATTATTCTGATTACACGTAGAGAGACAGCCTGAAGGTGGTTCATTTAACACTCTGCCAAGAACTTTATTGTGAACAGCAGAGTAATCACGTAGATGTAAATGTAGTAATCCCCCGCTGTTGCAAGCGGTTTGCTTCGGACGGTAGAACCCGTTGCAATCCACAAGAACACGGCCAACTAGCCCATATTAACTGGATTTATAAGATACATAGTGCTGCTATTACAAACACAATAAAATTAACACCCGCAAGACAGCGTGGCTACAAATAGCTTATTGTCACATTCTGTGGCTTAGACTTATGTATTAACTGCATCCCTTCCTTCAGAACCACTCTGTTTTACAATATCAAAAAGGACAAGTAAAAATTCGTTGTACCAGGTGACATAAGAGAGAACTGCAATAAGTTAAGACAATTTTGCTGAAACTTTAAAAATTAGAACATTTCGGTTGTAAAACCCTCACCACCGGTCTCAAATAAACAAACGCATTAATGGCGGAGGGAGCCCAGGCTAGGCTATCTCTATAAGGAGCACCCACAAAATGCCAAGGCGGAGCGTTAAAAGTCACGCCAAAAATTTACGCTGATCACAACGGCTAAATTTACTGAATATAAGCTCATATGTCCTTGTCTGCTTGTGTCGCCAAAGGATCAACGCAATAAACAGCAAGCTTACAATTGAAAGGCATCTTTACCATGAGAGGAGCAACCTTGCCAAACAATCAAGTGATTTAAATAGCAATAGTGGGTATCAGATTCTCTTGGAGATCCGCCCATTAATGAGCATTACCCAAGTTAGCGAATGTTGCAAGACACTCGACTGGTACAACGTGTCGCAATAGCAGTTAGAGCGGTCCTGCTGCAATGCTAGATACAAGCAAACCACTCCAAAAACTTCTCACCGGATATTAATGGAGAGACGTAAACATACAGCTTGTGATCCCGTGGCGGTGAGTAGACTAGAACTCTGGCACAGACGGTGGTTTGCAACACCAGTGCTTACGCCGCGGTGGAGAAGGCCCCTCTTATCGCTGTAGCACCAGCTACGGCGGAACGCGGCCAGCTCGCTCGTCATCAAAAGCACAGCAGCCAACCCGGGATTCCCAGGTGCTCCACACGCCCCACGAACTATTCCGCTAGGTACCACCTGCTTGCTCGCCTGACTCTATGGGAGAAAGCGAGCTTGCCAGAGAGCTCTTACAAGGGAAAGTTCCCATCGTATCCCCTCAGATTTAGTGGTAAAATGGCCTAATCGGTAGCCGGCGGAAAACTGAAGACAGATCAAGCATGAACACAGGAAGAAATTGCACTGAACTGTGGAAAAAGAATCAAAATAGTGAAATGTCTTTTGTGGACTGGGAAGACAGCCAATCCACGAGGACGGGAGGCCGAAGGGCACGCGTTTAAGCTCACGCAGGATGGCGTGAGGTCTGGAAAATGACAAGGAATTGAGACTAGCAAAAAAGGTACATAGCTGCTGGAATACTTTAATCCATAATTGGTGAACATCGATCTGACGGTACATGCATCACAAGATAAATAGCAATTGATAAGGGCGCCTTGCTAGGTTGTAGCAGATGACGTAGCTGAAAGCTATGCTAACTATCGTCTCGGCAAATGAGAGCGTAATTTGTCAGTAAACCATCACTAGGAAAGTCGGCTGTACAACTGGGGCGAGTGCTAGGACGTCTCTCTAGACCTGCCGTGTGGCGGCGCTCGGTCTGCAGTCACTGATAGTGGCGACACGCGGGTCCGACGTATACCACCGGACCGCGGCCGATTTAAAGGCTACCATCTAGCAAGTGTGGTGTCTGGCGGTGGTATCACAATGTCCAAGTTCAAGATGTGCAACATCGAGAGAACTGGCGGTATGGTTGTCTAGTCACGTTGTTGATGTACGACTTGGGAGTTCCGTTTTCAAGTCTCTCCGACCCCAAATTTTTTGTCCGGGCAGTGATGTGTCTGTTCGCTTTCTGTAGTCTTGGAAACTGTCGCACTGTAAACTAGAATATGAGTCATGTGGTAATAATATACACAGAAGCACCAGAGAAAATGGTGTAGGCATGCGTATTCAAATACAGAGATACAGGCAGAATATGGCGCTACGGTCGGCAATGCCTATATGACAATAAGTGTCTGGCGCAGTTATTAGTTCAACTGCTGCTGCTACAATGGCTGGTTATCAAGATTTAAGTGAGTTTGAGCGCGGTGATAAAGTCAGCGCACCACTGATTGCGCACAGCACATACGAGGTAGCGATGAAATGGGGATTTTCCGGTACGGCCATTTCATGACTGTACCGTGAATATCAGGAACCCGGTAAAACATCAAAGCAAATTAGATCCTGCCAGAACGGGACCAACGAGGAATGAAGAGAATCGTTCACTGTGATAGAAGTGCAACCATTTCGCAAATTGCTGCACATTTCAATGCTGGGTCATCAACAAGTGTCAGCGTTCGAACCAGTCAACGAAACATAACAGATACGGGCTACCGTTGCCGAAGGCCCATTCGTGTACCCTTGATGACTGCACGGCACAAAATCTTTACGCCTCGCTTTGGCCCGTCAATACCGACAATGAACTGTTGATGACTGGAAACGTGTCGCCTATTCGGACGAGTCTCCTTTCAGATTGTATCGAGCGGATGGACGTGTACGGGTACGGAGACAACATCATGAATCCATGGACCATGCACGGCATCAGGGGACTGTGCAGTTGGAGTGATATGGGACCCCTGGTATGTCTAGATACGACTCTGACAGATGATACGTACATAAGCATCCTGTCTGATCACGTGCATCCATCCATGTCCATTGTGTATTCAGACGGACTTGGGAAATTCCTGCAGGACAATGGCTTCAGGGAAGACGAAGCCACCAGCGAGGCAGTACTGACTTTGCGCTTCATAATGGAGACAAGAGGTTTTTCTGGGAGCAGTGATCTTGCGCCAAGCGAAGACGACAGGGCGCTTTGCGTCGGCAAGGACGCAAGTTATGCGTTTATGTTTCCTGAGAAAATGAAACCGCAAGCGCATTAACTACTCAGGCCACACGTTCTATGTAGGGAGAGTGTTCAAGCAAAGTGTTGTTACTTTAAACAAAGTACTAATATATCATACAGCATTTACGTATAACCGGGGAGAAATGATAAGAAAACTAATGGGTTTGCTGATAACCCAACATGTAGTGGACGGTGAGAAAGTGGGTTGTTTGCTCCAGAAAATCAGTAAGGAATATGTTTTTGACAAAACATTTTCGACGTTCCGTCACTTAACAATTCATCTTCTTCGGCAATGCACTGTTAGCTTTTTAACATGCTTAGTAACCATTTTGCTCTCGAGCCTTATTTGATATGAAGCAACTGCTTACTAGAACACAACGTACAACGCATTAGACTCGTCCAGAAACAGTTGGCTTATCACGTCTCTCGGGGTCGCAATTAGTTGGCTTAAACGTCCCATGCTCCCAAAGATAATGATCAACTGTCGGGGGCCAGTCGTTCTGGAAATCTCTCTCCATACCAACGTGGAGTGTCACTGCTATTACCATCTGCTAATCCGTAGAGCAAACGGACATCTGTCGACTCTGCCTCTGAGTACACTTCCATTACACTGTACCAGAAACAAGTTGTAATGAACACATAACAGCCTATGCTACGCGCTTGCGCAGTCCGCGATGAACACTGTTACGTGCTTGATGTGAGCAGAAAATTTAGGTTAATCGCATGTCAAGACGACCAATGAGGCGAGCCAGTGTCCACGTTACCTTCATTCAATTAGCATACCAAACACTGTCGGTGAACCTAAGAATTACAGGTTCCTGTACATTCTAACCAAAGGTCACCAAGAGGATACTCTGAACATTTCTTGGAAGAAAACATATCATCTAATGCTGCGTCTCTCAAGGTTAATGTGCTTATTAAGAAAAGTAGAAAATGAACTCTAACATGGAAGTAAAACATTTTCTCAGCCAAGTCCATAAAATACACTACAGGCCATTACAATTGCTGCAGCAAGAACAAATGAAGATGATAAACGGGCATTCATTGGACAAACATATTATACTAGAACTGACATGTGATTACATTTTCACGCAGTTTGGGTGCATACATCCTGAGAAATCAGTACCCAGAACAACCACCTCTGGCCGTAATAACGGCCTTGATACGCTTGGGCATTGAGTCAAACAGAGCTTGGATGGCGTGTACGGGTGCAGCTGCCCATGCAGCTTCAACACGATTCCACAGTTCATCAAAAGTAGTGAATGGCGTATTGTGACGAGCCGGTTGTCCAGCCACCATCGACCAGACGTTTCCAATTGGTGAGAGATCTGGAGAATGTGCTGGCCAGGGTAGCAATCGAACATTTTCTGTATCCAGAAAGGCCCGTACATGACCTGTAACATGCGGTCGTGCATTATTCTGCTGAAATGTAGGGTTTCGCAGGGATCGAATGAAGGGTAGAGCCACGGGTCGTAACACATCTGAAATGTAACGTCCTCTCTTCAAAGTGCGGTCAATGCGAACAACAGGTGACCGAGACGAGTAACCAATGGCATCGCATACCATCACGCCGGGTGATATGCCAGTATGGCGATAACGAATACACGCTCCCAATGTGCTTTCAACGCGATGTCGCCAAACACGGATGCGACCATCATGATGCTGTAAACAGAACCCGGATTCATCCGAAAAAATGACGTTTTGCCATTCGTGCACCAAGGTTCGTCGTTGAGTACACAATCGCAGGAGCTCCTGTCTGTGATGCAGCGTCAAGGGTAACTGCAACCATGGTCTCCGAGTTGATAGTCCATGCTGCTGCAAACGTCGTCGATCTGTTCGTGCAGGTGGTTGTTGTCTTGCAAACGCCCCCGTCTGTAGACTCAGAGATCGAGAAGTGGCTGCACGATCCGTTACAGCCATGCGGATATGATGCCTGTCATCTCGACTGCTAGTGATACGAGCTCGTTGGGATCCAGCACGGCGTTCCATATTACCCTCCTGAACCCACCGATTCCATATTCTGCTACCAGTCATTGGATCTCGACCACCGCGAACAGCAATGTCACGATACGATAAACCTCAATCGCGATAGGCTACAATCCGACCTTAATGGAAGTCTGAAACGTGATGGTACGCATTTCTCCTTCTTACATGAGGCATGAAAACAACATTTCACCAGGCAACGCCGGTCTACTGCTGTTTGTGTATGAGAAATCGGTTGGAAACTTTCCTCATGTCTGCACGTTGTAGGTGTCGCCACCGGCGCCAACCGCGTGCGAATGCTCTGAAAAGCTAATCATTTACATATCACACCATCTTCTTCCGGTCGGTTAAATTTCGCGTCTGTAGCACGTCATCTTCGTGGTGTAGCAATTTTAATGGCCAGTAGTGTACATTTTATTCCTCTACGTGAACAAATATTACCTGACTGTTTGGTCGTACCTTTTCGAAACACGCTGTATTTGACACCAAAATGAAGTGCACATTTTTCAAGATGACATGCTGAACCGTTGCGCGATGTGTATGTCGCATCACAGTCTCTGATCGGCGCGGAGAAAGAAGGCGCGGGGGCATTAAGAGTGCGACTGGGAAGGTGAAACAGTTCGCTTGGGGCGAGGCGGCTGAGTTGAAACCTAGCGGCTAGGTGAGAAGTGTGCTGGCAACTGATGACTGGTACAAGCTCGGCATTTAACAGTCACAGGCTCTGAACTTAGCAGCGATACCAGGAAGAGACACTCAGGAAGACATCTGGATTGTGAAACATTGTACCTCCGCTGCGTCCGGCTGCAGATCTTCCGATGTGTACGTGGCGCGTACCGCGCGAAGGAGAGTCTTGTGTGCTTCAGCGACCGACCGGTCCTAGAGGCGGATGACGCTCCGCCAGTATGTTGAATTTGTGTGTCATCTTCACGCTGTTTGATGTGGATTGGCAAGAGAGCCAACCCACTATGAGAGGAAGCCGAAAGGCACGCGTTTTAGCTCATGCAGGGTGGCGTGAGGTCTGGAACAGGACAAGGAAGTTAGACTTTAGCAAAAAAGGACGTAGCTGTTGGAATACTTAACTTTAATCCGTAAATGGTGAACATCGCTCTTGACGGTACATGTTTTACAGCATCAATGGTAACTGGTAATGGCGCTTTGCTAGGTCGTAGCAAATGACGTAGGTGAAGGCTATGCTAACTATCGTCTCGGCAAATGAGAGCGTAATTTGTCAGTGAACCATCGCTAGCAAAGTCGGCTGTACAACTGGGGCGAATGCTAGGAAGTCTCTCTAGACCTGCCGTGTGGCGGCGCTCGGTCTGCAATCACTGATAGTGGCGACACGCGGGTCCGACGTATACTAACGGACCCCGGCCGATTTAAAGGCTACCACCTAGCAAGGGTGGTGTCTGGCGGTGACACCACACTGTTCTTTCTAGATCGTTGTACGGATATATCTGGTGAGCTTCCAATTTGCCTTATCGGATGCGAATGAGCCGGGCATCGGCGGTAATAATAGCTTTAACTGCCATATCCTTTTCCAGCACAGTTACTGTTTAGTTCTGTTGTTTTCTGGCTGTTTGTTCGAACATCTCGTCCTGTTCCATATCAGACTTTAGATTACCGATTCCGCTTCGGTCTCTAGCAGGAAAGTTATGTGTGCATTCCTTTGAAACTACTGAATTTGTTTCTTTATTTAAGGCTCTAATATGAGGGTTATTCGATGTAAGGGACGAATATTTATATATTAACTGGATTCATTTCATGTATCATGCCCTGTATTTATTATTACTGGAGCGCGCAGTTTCATCTGTTGCCTTATCAGATGTTTATAATACGAAGCTTAGCTGTGAAACTTCCTGGCAGACTAAAACTTTGTGCCGGACCGAGAACAGAAATCGGGACGTTTGCCTTTCGCGGGCAAGTGCTCTACCAACTCAGCTGCCTAAGCACTACTCACGACTCGTCCACACAGCTTTAATTCCACCAGTACCTCATCTCCTAGCTCCCAAGCTTCACAGTAGTTCTCCTGCAGACCTCAGAGAATTAGTATACCTGGAAGAAAGGATACTGCGGGGACATGGCTCAGCGACAGTCTGGGGGACGTTTCCAGAATGAAATTTCCACTGCGCAGCAGAGTGTGTGCTGATAGGAAAGTTTCTGGCGGCTGGGTGGCTGTGGCACCGATGCTCAGCGTGTTCGGTCAGAGGGTTAGCTGCCCTCTGTAATAAAAAAAACTGAGTTAATGGGTCAATGATGAACTTCATCAAGCGCCATGGGACATCCGCCCCTAACAAACAGAACGAATGATTACGGACAAAATGAAACCAACAACAAAACTGAAAATAAAAATGGTGGGTAGAGCACTTGCGCGTGATAGACAAAGGTCCAGAGATCTAGTTTGGGTCCGGCACAAAGTTTTAATATGCCAGGAAGTTTCATATCAGCGCACACTCCGCTGCAGAGTGGAAATTTCTGTCTGGAAGTTTAACTGTGTCTTTTTTATTTGTTTGTAAGTGTGGGGCTTCTTAATCTTAATTACTAAGTCTCTCTCAGTGAGGATTTATTTTGTGTTTGTTACTACTGCCTTAAATGTGGCTGTCATGTTATTCGAAAGGTTATGTTCTGTCTGCTGTTAGTGAGTGGTTCGTTAGTAAATGAAACGCGTCAGCTTGGGGTTTAGTGCTGCAGTCCTCGTGGCGGTTACTTGTTTATCTCTCGCCCTCATGGCTCGAATTTGGTACAATTTGTGGTTGGCAGACGAATTTCCTGCTTCGTAACTGTATTTAGAATTTGGCAGCCTTACACGTGACATTTATTTGACTCCGTTAACTCATTGGAAAATTATTTACCTGTTTTTCTTATTTCTGTAATTTTGACTGTCGAGCGGTGGCGTTCGGTCTATATTGGAGGCCTGGAAAAATTTCTCTACTAAAATCTGTGTTTGTCTATTAATTGGACTACCATTTGTGTTACTTTTGTTGGGACTTGGGTGAAATCTGTCCGGTTGATAGGGCGGGCGCAGTATCCGAAAGCGGGGCCATGTCCGCGGCCGACTAAAAGACTAGCCGGGTGCAGGTGGTCCCGCATCACTTAATCTTTCCGAGCCAACTATGCTTTGACAGGACGGAGTTCTATAGCACGTGGTGTATTTATATGTGTCTTAATCATTGTGCATTTACTGCAACTCTCCTGTTAACTTCTTTTCTAACTTCTAGCTCATCTAAATTGTGGAAGTGTTAACCTGCTAATTTGCCAATTGAGTAATAAATACATTTATTTACATTAATGTGTTTATGTAAGTGAGGATCGACCAAATGAGAGTTATTGATCTTACTCCTAGTACGGCCTGTTGGTTTGTGAACTGGACAAACGTAGATATAATATTTGTTAATCTGCTTAATTTTCTCACTATTTGTGCCATTCAGGATGCCATATTTAACATCAGTCTTGTCTGGGTATTTCTTTTGCATCCCTTGCGCACCTCCGCTGTCCAGTGATATCGTAATGTTATTATGTAGTGAGCTGCTGCGGACCATACTTCTACTCTGGATTGTAAATCTTAGTTCGTTTCGAGAAAGAACGTTACCTCTTTTATTGAACTGCAAGTTTATGTTATTGCATTTAATCCGTTTGCTATTAATCAGTTCGGTACAATTTTATTGCTCTAAATTATTCTAATTTGGTGCGCCCCGATAGCTGAGTGGTCAGCGTGACAGACTGTCGTCCTACGGACCTGCCCTGCGAGGGGCCTCCCGGCCAATGACGCCAAACGCTTATTTTCATTCCCCTCTATTTTGTTACAACATCGTTGGATTAGCTACCAATCGTTGCTGTCAAAACCGCAACAGCATATACAAGCGATGAAAGACCTAGCTTACATTTACAAGAAACCGCAATTAATAGAGATAATTAAGTTAAACTTTCAAAAATTTCGCTGCAGTTGGAAACGACCTATGCAGCAATAAGATTATAAGACAAAAAGGCGTCGTCAGTAGTTAAAATTAACTGCTGACGACCACTTTGGCACGATTGTCTTATGCATCTCCACTGCAGGATGTAATTTTAGTATTTTTGCTTTTGATGAATGTATATTTAAATACAACGAAACCGTGTCAAGGATTTCAATAAATCTTTATTCTTCAACTGTTTGGCTGTTATCATTTATCTTTGCCACAAAATGGCATGTGAAGACTGAAACCTTCATAAGATAAAAAGGCTGTAATATGAACAACCGTATTTGTGATATTATCTATCTCTAATTTTCACAAATTCATACTGCGATGTTGAACAAGCCATATTTTAAAACGATGCATGAAAATTTCAGATATGTTGCTAGTGGGCTTACACCGGCGGCTACGAAAACCTACTACTTTACGATGTCATCTGAAGACGGAATTAAATCAAGCTGATAAACTGTTATTATTTCACACACTAAATAATCGTAAATGGTGAAATAACTGTTGTTGGCATTTTTCTCTAGAAATCGAACCGGTTTTACTTATCGGGCAAGCTTATACGATGTCCATTAGATCGAGAAACTGTCGTACTGTTGACTTGGGTTGACTTGATTATACTGAAAGGATATGTGGAATTGAGATGTAAACCTCTATCTGAAATTAGCAGTTTGTTTTTATTCTTGGAAAATATTTCGAAATGCGCTCTTTTTCATTGGGAAAAAACTAATAAAACGTAATACGGCGGCAAAATCACGCCTTTGAGGAATGCAACTTTTGGATAGTAAGCAACCAGCTTTTATTCCTTTAATAATATTTTTTATTAATAATAATGTTATTTGTTTAGTACGGGAGGGAAAATCATGTAGTCAACTGCGTATTTTCTTCAGTTAAATGTTTCTTTATTTACTGAGTAGGAAGGTTGAAAAGACAAATCCACATCTCTGTATAGGGAGGAAAATCTGTCGGAAATATATGAAGGAAAGACCATAACCGAGGGAGAGAAGCGCGGCTACTGGAGTCGAAAGGAGATCGTAAAAAAACGGTGTAGTGGTGAGCGGATGTGGAATCAAGTACCTTATTCGATTGACGATGACCGTACTAGATTTTCAATGTGCAGAAGGTAACGAAGCAGAACCACTTCGTCTCTATTGGAAGTAGCGGCTGTGGGTTTTAAAACTGAAAGTAGTTGCTCAGGAAGAATTTCCGGAACTCATTTGTCTTGAACATTGTCATAGTGTGTCGTACCAGATATAGTAGGTCCACGTTATGAGCAGACGACATTACGAGATTCATTGACTTGGCTAAGGAGGTATCACCACCCTAGAAACAGAGGGTAATCCGATGATAAAAATTATCCGTATGATAGAGCACAACTTCGCACTATGAAACAGGGTGTTTCGAAGACTCTGCCTTGATTATATCAAAGTGTCTTGTTTCAATGAAGTTGTGCTGTGATCAGTCGCTTTCATTCTATTTAATTTTAACAGCAGATGTTGTTGCTCATGTCACTACCTATCTGGTTTTCGCAGTCCAGCTCTAACTAGTATACAGTTTGTCATCTGAAATTTTGTTGTTGGTGATTGTGATTTCCACGTTGCCAAAACCTTATATGTTGTACTCGCGACAAGCACTGTTTCACTGCTTGAGATACTTTGAAAACTATATGTAATCGAATTTCTGTGCAAGTTTTCCCATTTCACAAATTTCTGTATCTCATGCTTAAATGTTGCACTTCGTGGGAGATTATGGTTACTTTTATTTAGTGGTAACAATAAAATCCAGCATGAATCTGGAATGCGATCGCGCTATATCTTCGGTTCAAAAATCGTTATCACAAATGCTGATGAGATAAAACATTGTAATATTTCGTAATTCATCATAGTAAACATCTTTCTTAACTCCAAGCCAAAGTTCTCTGTGATTTTGGCATGTGGAATTTGAATAAGATCACTCAAAATATTTGACCGTGCCGCCTACCAGGGAAACCACGAAATTTCTTCAATGTAATGTCAAGAGTTGTGGATTGTTTTTTTCGTACAGTATGGTTAAATGTTGGTGAAGTAGACTCAAAACTCTCTCACCAAACCTCGTCTTTCACATATTCGCTTGTCTAGCAATATATTTGAAGTTGTGACTGGGATTCCATAAATAGTACACATGGCTTCGAATAACAATTTGATTTCAACTAATGTTCTCAATATGCACTTCGATTAATTCTGCAATGAACAGTAATCAGAATCAAATCAGCAATGCGAATGAGAATCTGGTGCTTATGAAAGATTCTACATTATTTCGTCACTCTTATATCGAAAATGAAAATAACATTCTAGTCAAAGTATGACGTAGTTTTTATTATGTCCCTATGATTTAGTTTCTTCTTGCTACATAATTATTGCCACTGTGCTTGAAAATCAACTATTATTACTTACAAGTAACTGAGGAACCATAAATACCAAATAAAAACTCTTAAACTTAAGAAATGAGGCCCCACGTGGTGCAAAAGTTATGTTTTCTTTTCAGCAGGAGCCTGTCAGATTTTTCTTGGTGATCTGATTAAGTTCAGCTCGTTCCTCTTCCTTAAAAGAGACTTTCAAAATAATCTCTAACTTGTTAAAGTTTACAATTTTCTTACAACTATCCATTAAGCAAGCCTTTTTTCTTTCCCAGAAGATTGTTCGAAGTTCTTAATGTATCTACGAACTATTAGAATGAAATCCATTCTTTCGTCTTCACCAGATGTCTACGTAATGCCAAGGAAATCAAAATCAGAATTACGGTAATACTATGACAGGCTAGTCAGCCTTTTTTTCCTTTAGCTCCTTTGACAGCAGTAAAGACTTTTAACCGCCCACCGGTTCCTCCCTCAGTGATTCATGATGTATGGGAGTAACTTCACAAACTGTTTAAAGCATAGTTACAGCAAATTAAAGCATATAATAATAATCACTTACCAAACACTACGTTTCAGAATTTTGTGGTAGCCTAACGGAAATGTGTATGAAAACCCTACCTCCTACCGCGCACAGTGAAATGCGGAACGCCCAGTAGTCGGCAGTAGGGACAACGTTGATTACCGCTAGTCTACCACAATACGAGAAAAGTGGCATCGTTTGGTCGTGAAATTCTTGATTTACGCAAGAGCTGAACGATAAATCGTGGTATGTTGTTATCAAGGAATAGTATTGGAGTATGTGTCTATCTAAAAAGGGATGTAGCAAGTAAACTGCAACTAGTTTTATTCAAATACGTATAGTTTGCTCATTTATATCGGTAGGATTGATAGATCTCCTCCAAGTTTGATACTGGATGACCTAAAAATACTAAGGGGTCGTCCATTAATTCTTCGGCTTAAAATGGGGTAAGAAGGGAGTCAGAATAATGGTTCAAATGGCTCTGAGCACTATGGGACCTAACTTCTGAGGTCATCAGTCCCCTAGAACTTAGAACTACTTAAACCTAACTAACCTAAGGACATCACACACATCCATGCCCGAGGCAGGATTCGAACCTGCTACTGGATGGAATGCAGACACTGACAACACATTGTCCTGAATCTGAAGACCATTTTAAAGTTGTCGTTGTGGTCCTTAGTTCGAAGACTGGTTTGGAGTAGCTTTCTACGCTAGTCTAACTTTGAATCAGTGCAGCACAGTTTGTCTGTCATTGGCCTTGTCCAAAAACGTCAACCAGGCCGCGAGAATGAGCACTGCAGCGAACCAATAATTTTGGTCCATCATGGACAGGGGACATCGGCTGGTTAAGTAATTGCCAATGTCAATAAAACTCACCAACATCTGTGTAATTTCTTATTTTATTTTATGTGAATGCTACCAGCTTCAGCATTTCATTATGCAATCTTCAGGCCCCTTATGCATCTATCAAAATTTGGAAAGGTTCAAGTACCTGATTAGTATCCTTTCATGTGATGGAAGAAAGTGACACAGACTTCCAACAATCAGGCAGGTAAGGGCAGCTATCAAAAACTAAACCCTATAATTTGGTCCTAAAATTAGTTTAAAGAAAAAAATGCGATTACACAAATCCATCACAGGTTATGGGAGTTAATGGTTGGAACTCACAGAAAAAAAGAAATCTAGACTTAGAGCTACTTGAGAAGACGTGTAGAACTTCCTGACTTGAACATGTAGTAAAGGAGGAAATAAGGGAAAGGACGATGACACATTACACTATTACAGATAGAACAAGAGAAAGACGGCTAGGATGGTTAGAGAATGTCAGAAAAGTGGAAGAAAGAAGATGGCCAAAGAGAACACTATCATGACAACATCATTGAAGGAGAAGGAAGATCACAGAAAAGAGGTCTTACGGACATTCGTGATGCGATTGATAGAAGACGAATGGAAGAGGATGAGGAGGAATGACGATACAGAGGCGTTTGCCGTCACAGATGAGGGATGCTACGATAGCAACAAGAAGTAGTAGCATCTACATAGTGATCAAGCCACATGGCTGAAGATCATGAATACATTTAACGTCCTTTCAGGAGTCGCATGGTGGAGAACACCAAAGAATCACACAGTTTGCAGCGACAGTCCTTTTCCTGAATAAGGGAAAGGATGATGTCCCACTATAGTACAGGGTTATTACAAATGACTGAAGCGATTTCACAGCTCTACAATAACTTTATTATTTGAGATATTTTCACAATGCTTTGCACACACATACAAAAACTCAAAAAGTTTTTTTAGGCATTCACAAATGTTCGATATGTGCCCCTTTAGTGATTCGGCAGACATCAAGCCGATAATCAAGTTCCTCCCACACTCGGCGCAGCATGTCCCCCTCAATGAGTTCGAAAGCATCGTTGATGCGAGCTCGCAGTTCTGGCACGTTTTTTGGTAGAGGAGGTTTAAACACTGAATCTTTCACATAACCGCACAGAAAGAAATCGCATGGGGTTAAGTCGGGAGAGCATGGAGGCCATGACATGAATTGCTGATCATGATCTCCACCACGACCGATCCATCGGTTTTCCAATCTCCTGTTTAAGAAATGCGGAACATCATGATGGAAGTGCGGTGGAGCACCATCCTGTTGAAAGATGAAGTCGGCGCTGTCGGTCTCCAGTTGTGGCATGAGCCAATTTTCCAGCATGTCCAGATACATGTGTCCTGTAACGTTTTTTTCGCAGAAGAAAAAGGGCCCGTAAACTTTAAACCGTGAGATTGCACAAAACATGTTAACTTTTGGTGAATTGTGAATTTGCTGCACGAATGCGTGAGGATTCTCTACCGCCCAGATTCGCACATTGTGTCTGTTCACTTCACCATTAAGAAAAAATGTTGCTTCATCACTGAAAACAAGTTTCGCACTGAACGCATCCTCTTCCATGAGCTGTTGCAACCGCGCCGAAAATTCCAAGCTTTTGACTTTGTCATCGGGTGTCAGGTCTTGTAGCAATTGTAAACGGTAAGGCTTCTGGTTTAGCCTTTTCCGTAAGATTTTCCAAACCGTCGGCTGTGGTACGTTTAGCTTCCTGCTTGCTTTATTCGTCGACTTCCGCGGGCTACGCGTGAAACTTGCCCGCACGCGTTCAACCGTTTCTTCGCTCACTGCAGGCCGACCCGTTGATTTCCCCTTACAGAGGCATCCAGAAGCTTTAAACTGCGCATACCATCGCCGAATGTAGTTAGCAGTTGGTGGATCTTTGTTGAACTTCGTCCTGAAGTGTCGTTGCACTGTTATGACTGACTGATGTGAGTGCATTTCAAGCACGACATACGCTTTCTCGGCTCCTGTCGCCATTTTGTCTCACTGCGCTCTCGAGCGCTCTGGCGGCAGAAACCTGAATTACGGCTTCAGCCGAACAAAACTTTATGAGTTTTTCTACGTATCTGTAGTGTGTCGTGACCATATGTCAATGAATGGAGCTAAAGTGAATTTATGAAATCGCTTCAATCATTTGTAATAGCCCTGTACTTTTGGTAAGCCTCAAAGGTAAAGGAAGGCTATCGGCCAGAGCCGAACGGAAAGGAAATACAGCTATTATGAAGAAAGGAAACAGATTATCATCAACACCATCGACTTTTGCTATGCGGTAACGTGTCACCACAATGCTGGCTGATGAATCAGAAGAGGAACGTGAACGACCTTTACAATAAATGACTAAACAAGCCAGCACATCACGGCTTTTTGTCTGTTTCTTACTCAGGCAGATGTTTTCTCACGAGTCAGATGCAACACCAAGGCCACATTTTCTACAGATATAGACGATAATGTTTTCAAATATATAACTCCACTGTCCTGGATGCGATTATTAACAACAATAATAATATCAACAATAACAAAATAATAATAATAATAGACTAGCCACTCTTGATGTATTAACAGTTGGGTTGCAGCTGTCGCAGTGCACTCCGCGAGCGCCTGAGGAAACGCTGCTGGGAAGACTGAGTGCCCTATGCTTTTAAGAGAGACTCGATACGTGAGCGGTCGCACCAGCGCCTCAGCACGGACCGACAGAGTTTATTGAGACTCGGAAAAATACGAAGCCTTTCACCCAAGTGCAGTCGCCCAGTTGCCCCCATTCACTGCGCGAACGTGACCGGAAGCTTAATCTCTGTGTTTCGGACGGAGAAAGTCATGTGTCAGTAGTCCGCTCCTGTTCAGCGAGACATGGTTTCCGAAAGTGAAAGTTTAACTGCCGGAGCTCATATTTTCCTATTATTATATTTTCTTGTGTATGAGGACCTCATGACAGAATATACTAAGAAATTAAAATAATTGTATAATCGGTAGATGATAGATAGGAAATGTATTAACGGACAAGATGTATTACAAGAAAAACACCGCCTAGCGTATTATCCAATTTTTACCAAGGTATTTGAACACGAGGAATTTTTTTTTTTTTTGGAGTTAATGAGATTCAGTGGTAAAATGGACACTTACCAGAAGTTTATACAAACAGGGTGAGGAAAAGGCAATTTCAAAATCGTTAAAATGGGAACGCATCATCCGAAAAGTAACATTTTTGTCAGGAAACTTGTTCTTATAAACACCACTCGTCAGTCATCATAATCCAGAAATGTCTCTTACACTGACGCGTAGTAAAACACTCCAGAAGTCGAACAGCATACTTACAGGAATATCGTTATGTGTAAAACATATTCACTATGTCATACAGAAAGAACTTTCTTGCTTTCAAAAAATGGGTTGGGTTTCATGTTAAATGAGGAAACTTCACAATTTTAGACTTTGAATTTGTTACTGTTTTAAAACATCACTTAAGGCTCACCGGCCATTTGACCATCTTCTTCTGTGCGGATCCATAAAACAGTGCCCGAACTCTTACGGGAGTAGGCAAAAAGCCGCGTGCAATGAGAGTAATGAGTATAATGGGCAGGGGCGCTATGAATATAGAGCGGGACAATAACCTGGGAATGAGGGTCTCACGGGAGGCGTGCCAGAGATATGTCCCTGCAGTCGCGCTAACCTCTGTGTCCTCGGTGGCTCAGATGGGCACCGGCACGGTAGCTCGGCGTGTTCGGTCAGAAAGCCGGTTGGCTCTGTAATAAAAAACTGAGTGGAAGAATCAACAGACGAACTTGAATGGCTGTCATGTGACGTCCGCAACTACCAAATACAACGATCAACAACGAAAAAAATGCAAAAAAAAAGATAGATTGTCTGCCATGTAAGCAGGAGATCCCGGGTTCGAGTCCCGGTCGGGGCACACATTTTCAACTGTCCCCGTTGACAGTGGTAATGTTGACATTAGCGCCTGTATGTAGCTAGGGGTATTCATTTGAGTATGTATTCTTCCGTTTTAAGTTAACTAAATTAATTTTTCGAAATGTTTCCTCGTCAGAGCTAGAATGCCGTGAGACTCCATGACACTCCTGAATGTAAGGGAAAAGTAAACTGGGCACAAAAAAAACCTGTGTTCATCTATAATGATTTCTAAAGATAAACGGTAATTGTAATGTAACTAGCAAATCTGTCGTTTCTGCTACAATGCGTAAAATCTTTTTTTTTTCTAATATGGTCTGTAGGAAACCCACCACTTTCTCACTACATTGACAATATTTTAAGTAGCCCGTAATCTTAAAAATTCTACTCCTTTTCTTAAACTGTCTCGACAGAATCTTGCTGATATTTTCACATTAAACGGCTCCAACATATCTAAGTTCCTAGATGTTAATTTTGTATCATATTTCATTTCAAATTGTGATTTTCCTTCCCCTTCAAACCTTTGCCATGCAATGAAAGGTTAATCAGGTCTACTTGACAGCCTAAAACATAACGCAGCCGTAAAATGACAAGTGGCGGTGGCACGACACGTGATTAGAAGATGACACGAAAAGTAAGGTGTAAAATATTAACTGTATCGCTGATCGATTTTCACGGAATAATACATTTACTTTTATAACAATTAGCATTTATTGCTGGCGAAGTTAAATTTATGATAGGCGGATCTCTGGGGTGTGGAAGCCGTCAGTATTTAAATATTTGCTGGCTGGAACAAACGGAAAATATTGCCTTTAAATACTCTGTGGACGGATATAGCGTATTGTATGTGTAATGGGACTGTAAACATATGCGTTACTACATATGACGTCACTGGTTGACTAAAAATGTACCTTATCGAGCAGACGTTATCTTCGTCGACAGGAGGAATCCATGTGTTTCAGCGTTTGTTTTTGAAACGTACCGTCAATACTTTTTAGCTTATTCACTTGTTACTATATGACTGACGTTTGAGAAGACTGCGCCGGCCGAAGTGGCCGAGCGGTTAAAGGCGCTACAGTCTGGAACCGCACGACCGCTACGGTCGCAGGTTCGAATCGTGCCTCGGGCATGGATGTGTGTGATGTCGTTAGGTTAGTTAGGTTTAAGTAGTTCTAAGTTCTAGGGGACTTATGACCACAGCAGTTGAGTCCCATAGTGCTCAGAGCCATTTGAACCATTTGAGAAAACTGTCACAACATTGTCCGTCCGGGTTGAAGACTGGTTTCCCTTCTATGAAGATGAGAGCTATAGCGGAGGTAGCGTAGTTATCGGCAGGTTCAAACCAGCCAGAAAGGTCTCAGCAGAGCAGCCAGACAAAGTCTGCCTTATAACAAGCCTTCTTCCCTATTTTCCATTCCTTACCTATCCTGTAATTTTTTTGGACAATAGGGAAAGGGGAGCTCCGGAGGGGCACTGAAAGCTATCTTCCCAGGGGAGAAAATTCCGATGACAAGTCCTGCAAGCTCAGGAACAGAAGAAAGGCAGCCACACTATTGGACTAAGCATGCCCAGCACCCGTACCACGGCCAGTATACATTTAGCATTGCCAAAGTCAAATGAAACTATATGGTCCCACAGACCTCTCCAAGTCTCAAACCTCTGTGATGCATATTTGCACACTGAAGTGACGAACGAAAATTTGTACGAATCCCGGCTTTGGTACAAATTTTTATTCGTCGCATCAGTCTGCATGCATACATCACCAAAAGCACTACCACTGTGTCTCAGAATAGGATACAATACTATTAGATGGAAACAGCTGCAAGCATTGGCTTACGAGACGGGACATGGAATGTTAGATGTCTATATAGGCCTTGAGCAGCAACAACTGTAGCCACCGACTTGGAGAAACATAATACTGATGTCACTGCATTCCAAGAAATTATATTGTCTGCGGAGGGGATTTTACGTGAGAATAAATCAGTAACCTTTTATGAATGCCCCGAAGAGAATGGAAGGCAAGAACATGGAATAGGATTTTAGTGAGCGACCATTTGGTACAGTGCTGTCAGCCAGAGCCTATCCTGTATCACCAAAGGCGTAAGAATGAAGGTTAATGCATATGTACCAACAAATGTAAGCGACGAGGAGCAGAAAACTGAGTTTTATAAAGAACAGAGGAAAGCACTGGTGACAGAAATATTAGTATCATTTTAGGGGATTTCGACAACAGAGGAGGACAGGAAGAAATGTACAGGTCAACAATCGGAAAAGACAGTATACGTGAGGAAACAAATGACGGCTGCGTCTCATCAGTGTTGCGATAAGCCAGAACCTTGTGGTGAGTTCGACGACCTTACCCCACAAACGGATTCGCTAAGTGTCTTGGGCTTCCGCTGATGGCAATACACTCAATCAGATCGAACATGGGCTTATAGACAAGAGGTACAAGATATGTACGATAGATACTAGAAATTACTGAGGGGCTGACGGGGACACAGACGATTACCTTGTAATAGAAAAAACAGCTGCAGCAGGGCTATAAACGATAGAATCAACCATAGTTAGGGGAAAGTTTGATACTGAGAAGCTTAAAGATGCAGAGGTGTATCATCAGTATAATATTCACCAGCTTAATATCGGAGTGTATATGAAATTTGAGGTCCTGGCGTCAAACCACAATGACGAAATAAGTGTTAGTGATAAATGTGAAAATACAGACCGCTGTAACTGAAGCAGAAAAGTAAATTATATGTGAAAAGAAGTCAGCAACTAAGACGGAATGATTCAGTGATATGCGTGAACAAGTTGCGAATACCAGAAAGAAAGCAGGGAACACACATATGCTGCAAGCAAATTCTGCAGAAAACCAGGATCCAGTCAAGAATATACAGAGAGAGAAACAAACAGTATCCTGAGGACGCTGAACAGAAAATTCATGACCAATATGACTAATGAAATAGGAAGGAAGAAACCGAGATCTGGCGGTAGAAAAAAGTTTCAAATAGCATAACATGTGAACAATGGTGACAGAAACGACGCTGACTAGGGTGGTAATATGCTGACAGATAATAAAAGGGTTCTGGAATGATGGAGGGATAATTTGGGGAGTTGATGAATGCTGAAGATGCTACTATTTGTTCCCAGAAGGAATATTTGCAGAGGCTGTACAGGAAGAAGAAACTGAAGTGACTCAGCAGGAAGTAGATAGAGCGATTCAGAAACTGAAGAATAACAAGGCTCGAGGACAAAAGAGTATAACAGCATAGGTGGTGAAAGCAAGAGGTGAAACACTTCAGAAAGAGATATAACATCTCGTACTTGAAGTATGGAGAAAACAGGAGATCTCAAAAGATCGTAAGTTAGCCACCACTGTCCCAAGGTAAGAGTAATTGTAGCTACTGTAAGTGTACCATACAAACCACTGTCGTTAGCAACTGTTGAAAAACAGAAGGCTTTTGCTGAAGAAATTGTTTGAGAATTCCAGACCCGTTCTCGGCCTGTTGTATCGAACCTGGATGAAATTTCATTATGAGACATATCTGGGAAAAGTGCTGGTAATTCAGCCATCACTTTCTGGTTACATTTTTAAATTTCTCAAAGGCTTACGTTTGTGCACACTCATTATGTACAGCATCCTGAGAGAGCTTGACATACTAGGGAAGATAATAACTTTATGTAGATGTGTAAAACAGAGAAAGGAGCCTTGTGAAATACCAGTGGGATTACCGAAGTAATTCAGCATCCGTACAGGTGTGATACAGGGTAATGCACCTTCACCATTGCTCCTTCATTTGTCCTCGAGAAAGGAAATCGTAAAATGAAAAGAGAGAACAATGGGGTGAAGCTAAACGCAAGAAGACAGTTATTAGGATATGCAGACGATACTGCAGCCATGGCACCATTAGAGGAAGAAGTGACAGTAACTTCAGGGGAAGATTGCCAGTAAGACTGGGCTATGGATTAATGCGGAGAAGACTGAAACGATTGACGTATCCAGAGAAGCCCTAATAATGCCCCTTTATAGAATGTCTTAAATGTCTTGACACCCTTTCAACTGGTATCATAGCTTAAAATAATAAATCAAATATATTGTAAATGAGTCTAAAACTTATTGCAGTCTGGAGTAGAAAATGTCTTTAAAATCTATCAATTAAGACCAAACTTAATACCTACAAAGTCTGTAATGTAGTGATACTACAAGTGATGCTATAAGGGCCAAAATCTTAGGCTCTACAAAAAGACGTGAAGAGAATGTGTTGATCTTAGAAAAGAAAAATAATGGGTAAGATCTTTGGACAACCTGCGAAGAAAACATCTAGAGACATAGACAGAGCCAAGAACTGTACACTACAAAAAGACGTGAAGAGAATGTGTTGATCTTAGAAAAGAAAAATAATGGGTAAGATCTTTGGACAACCTGCGAAGAAAACATCTAGAGACATAGACAGAGCCAAGAACTGTACACTACAAAAAGACGTGAAGAGAATGTGTTGATCTTAGAAAAGAAAAATAATGGGTAAGATCTTTGGACAACCTGCGAAGAAAATATCTAGAGACATAGACAGAGCCAAGAACTGTACGACCTGATGAAATAATCGAAAATGGTGCAGAAAATGAAAACGCGGAAAATAATACTGGCAGGGTGCATTCCCAGGAATCCAGACACCTGCCGGGCCAATGCTCTGCTTAGGAGGAAAACTAATGGTATCTGTCCTAAAGACGGTATGAAAGGATGAACTGCAGAAGGACCTCCAGCGGCTAGGCGTCCATTAGAAACGAATCAAAAGAGCACATGATCGCCCATCTGTGAAGAAATATTGTCGACAGGTGATCTTCAGCGTCCTTGACTGTCGATATGTATGCATGTATTAATGATTAATCTTAATTAACATATGAATAAAACGATTTTATGTTTGAACTTTTTTTGAGAATTGCAGTTACTTAAATGTGAACCAACAAATAGTACCCCCAAATAATTTCTATTATGTAGGATTCAAGATTCGTATATTCTCACAAACGAGGATATGATGGAGTCGTCGGGAAAGTTAAGGTCAAAGAAATTAACCTCTATGACTGCTTACATCGATAGTTGGACGTAGTTTACATATACTCCCACGTCCAGAACGTGCAACATCCACGCCTATGGGACATATTGCCTTGCAACCAAATGATCCACTTACAGCAAAAGTGAAAACTCATTTACACGAAACGTAGTGATCCTTCAAAGACAGTGATTTCCCTAAATCGTTCCAGGCTAATGCCGGGATGGTTCCTTTGAAAGGACACGACCGACTTCCTTTCCCGTCCTTCGCTAATCCGATGAGACCGATGACCTCGCTGTTGCGTCTCCTCCCCCAAAAACCACCCAACAACAACCCTTCAAAGACAGCATGGTAAGGCCACCATATATTTCTAAATAACACTGCACAGTATGTGTACAGGTAAGACAGACAAAAAATCTGCTATAGTTACAGCAGACTCTTTCTTAGGCAAGGGAAGATTAACGTCTTCCGTTTTGCTGCTTCATAAAATAATATCTGCACACAGCCGGTTTAAGGATCTAAGATAGTTTTAAATGTAGTATTGTGGACATTAATATTCATGTCTTGGAAGCACAGTCGAGTTTAATTTTCACTACTCCCTTCTAGACATGTATACAGAGTTAGGTTTTTGATGGACAGTATATTGCGAAAGTCGCAGAAGTGTATGAGTCTGATTGAGTGAGTTTTATCCACTATGGAAGCATACCGTTTATCTTAGATAGGATGATGTGTTGTTGCTTCCGCTGTGGTTCTCCGTATGCCACGGAGTACGGAGGTAAGATGCGTGGCCACGACAGTGGATACGAGTAACATACCAGGAAAGAGACGAAAGTATATCACGAGCGATTTGCACGGAAATGTATCTTAAGTTAATTATTTCAAATATCTGGAAGAATTATTGCTGGTAATGGACACACATATATGAAAGGTAGAATCTTGCCTTCAATAGTGCGCGTGTAAGACCTAGAAGTCACTGCGACTAATGCTGGGACTAATCGATTTATAACAGTTGCATTACCATTGATGAATGAGGAGTAGCAGTATTTGTGATCATCATCACTATAATGCTTTTATCAAGCACCACAGGAATTCTCCATGTATTACGATCATCAACTTTTCGCGGGGAAGTTCGCTCTGCTTGTATCTTTACCTCATTAACAGGTTTTCCGTTAGTTCGTCCTTTAGGTCTTTTCTTGTCGCGAGGCAACTCAGAATCTCCTTAGTCCAATTTCCATCATTTTATTTCACTATTTCTCTAGCACTTCTTCATTTCAGTTTCGTAACAGTCGTTACCACAGACCTCGGCCACTGTACCTTTTCAGTTTGTATTGATGTCTTTCTCCTACCGCCCAACATGAATATTTCCACTGATCGTTCAGAAACTCCGAATGTTAAATACTCAAACATTTATTTTTCAGTTCTGCTAGTTAATACTGGAGGTATAAGTATGCTAGCAAACTTTCCATTTAAAGCAGGTTAAGAAACTGAATTGTGAATGCAACAGTCAGTTCCTTAGTTGAACTCCATGCCGTTTTTACCGTGTTGTTTATTTTTTATTATTATTTTCTATTATTATCCTAAGCACACAGATTCGTTCAGTGTCATTCTAGCGTCATCATTAATCTGTAATATTATCCTATCAGCGTTTGGCCCAGACGGACCAATCGAGACCGAAAGACTGCCGTGTCATCTTCTGCCAACGGTTTCATTTATGAGCGGTATGAAGAGGCACAGCTCTCTCTAACGTTAAATCAACTTAATCTGCAAATAGGAGGTGATTCAGATGAGATTGGTTTAAGTGTATTAGTTACTCATTCTGATTTATCGATTTCCAGATCTTTTTCGAGTCTACAAAAAATGGTCTTGCCGAAATGAAAGTACTCAGCTTAATTTATTTTTCAGTTCTGAACTATTAAATATCTCCTTGTAACCGAGTGGTATCGTAACAATTTCATGTCTTGGACCATTAAATTAAAAATTAATTACCCGAGTGGAAGATGTAGCTTTGTTGCACGAGTTTCTCAGCAATCTGATGTAGGTAGATTCTGTTCCTTGGTTCTCAAGCACTGTCGACAGAGAATTTACTGTACCAGGTCATCGCCTCTCTCAGTTTGTTAACCCCATACAAATTGGTGGCTGATACTAGGGGGTTCTCTCTGTATCACTTCTAAAGCAAACTTTATCCTCTCCGGGTACAAGTTCATACGCTTTTCAAAAATGGTTCTGAGCACTATGGGACTTAACGTCTGAGGTCATCAGTCCCCTAGAACTTAGAACTACTTAAACCCAACTAAGGACATCACACGCATCCATGCCCGGGGCAGGATTCTAGCCTACGACCGTAGCGGTCTCGCGGTTCCAGACTGAAGCGCCTAGAATCGCTCGGTTACAGCGGCTGGCCATACGCTTTTCTCTTGACGATTAACAAGGGTAGTGTTAGAAGCTGAAGAAATGAATTACAATTTGTGCCACAGCCACAGGATTTGAAACAGTATGTTCAGTGTCTCCTTATTTATTAGGCAGGTATGGGTAACAACTGCACGGATAACCCTAGTCCAATGCACTCTCTGACAAAAACTTCAATTAACTTATTCAGCTTATAATCCTGTTCTTAAATCATCACTATTGCCAAGGCTCTCTAGTACTGATATAGCATTTCAAGCTTTGGACGTAATGGGGAAATTCTTCCTGTACCTCAGGTACATGGCACAAATGGCTCTGAGCACTATGGGACTTAACTTCTCAGGTCATCAGTCCCCTAGAACTTAGAACTACTTAAACCTAACTAACCTAGGGGCATCACACACATCCATGCCCGAGGCAGGATTCGAACCAGCGACCGTAGCGGTCGCGAGGTTCCAGACTGTAACGCCTAGAAGCGCTCGGCCAACCCGGCCGGCTCTCAGGTATAGGCGATCTTTAGATCTGATATAATTAAATTTTCTTTGAGACATATGAGACTCAAATTTATGTACAATAATATTAGAAGGTGAAGAAACGAATTAAAATTTCTTCAGCTTCCAACATTATTGCCGATAATTTTGAAACTCATATGTCTCAAGGAAAATTTAATTATGTCAAATCTATAGATTGCCTACACCTAAGGTACAGGAAGGATTTACCCATTACGTCCAAAGCTCGAGAGCTATTCAAATACCGGACAGCATCGGCAATAGCGACAATTTAAGGAAAAGGAAAATAAAAAGAAATTTTATTCATTTTTTCAGCTTCTAACATTATCGTCGATAAATTTGAGGCTCAAATGTCTCAAGGAAAATTTATTGTATTAAATTATTAATGAGTTTAATAAAATGTAGCATATTACTGAAAAGTGTCAGCAGTGGGTGAACATTCGCTCAAATTTTCCCTGCTTCCCTTCGGATTAACCCTCTGTAGAGGGTTGTTCCATTACTCAGTGTTTTGTGTTCTGCCTTTTGTTCTGTATATATTACAGACTTTTTCACGGTTGTGAAGGTATTTTCAAAGAAACAAAGGCAACTGAGATAACAAACAGAGTAAATTATTATTACGTGACGCAGACCACGGATACCCTACACTAAAATAATTAGAAGATATGTGAGTACTCTGCCAATCAGATTTAAGTGTTTGAAAGCGAATTCATAGAACCACTGTCAAATTACATCCAGACCCCTCCACTCTGCAACAACACAGTGGCAAAAATGAGCACACAAATGTCTCTGCGCGAGCTGAATGTTATATTATTTTACTACAATGGTCATTTCTACCTACGTATTTGGGAGCCAACAAAATATTTTCGTAAGGAAAAGCTGTTGACTAAATTTTGTGAAAAAACATCTCGCAACAACGCAAAACACCTTTGGTTTAATGGATGTCACTCCAGCTAGTTTATCATATGCCTGACACTCCCTCCTATTTCGCGATAGTAAGGAACAAGCTGCTCTTATTTGTACTTTCTCGGTAACTCCGTCAGTTCTGTCTGGTAAAGGTCCCATACCATACAGCAATATTCCAGAAGACAACGAACAAGCGTAGTGTAGAAGGTCTCCTCAGTAGATTTTTGCTTCTTCTAAATATTCTGCAAGTAAAATACGGTCTTTACTGAGCTTTCCGAGCAAAATTTTCTATGTGGCCGATCGAGGTGGCCGAGCGGTTCTAGGCACTACAGTTTGGAACCACGCGACCGCTACGGTCGCAGGTTCGAATCCTGCCCGGGCATGGATCTGTGTGGTGTCCTTAGGTTACTTAGTTTTAAGTAGTTCTAAGTGATGACCTCAGAAGTTACGTCCCATAGTGCTCAGAGCCATTTGAACCATTTTTTTTTCCTGTGTGATGATTCCAGTTTAATTTGTTTACAATTTTAATACCTAGTTATTTACTTGAGTCTACAATCTCTAAAATTGTTTGGCTTATCGTGACGAAAATTTAAAAATTTTTTTTCGTTCTCTTATGGAGGACCTCACACTTTTAGTTATTTAAGGATAGCTGTCACTTTCTGCACCCGCAGGTGTTTCGTCTGACTATGCAATTGTTTTTGACACTATGGTGGTTTCAATAGACGGTAAACGACAGCATCATTTGCAGAAAATCTTAGAGCGCAGCTCAGATTTTTCCTTAGATCGTGTTGGGGCTATAAGCGCAGATACTTCACTTGATAATTGAGGACAGTCTACTGAATAACATTACATTAGTATTTACTTTATCTGAAGACTGTTAATTACAGCTATTGCGAATAGTATGATTTAAGGTTGACTAGTACCTGCAAGTACGTGTGGAACAAGCAAGTCATTAACATTAATTTTCTCCTGGGTGCCAGGTCAGGTATTGAAGTCTGGACAAGTGAACATTAAACGGGAAGTCTATACTGATACGTGTTGCTCACTTCGATGCTCAATTATGACCGTGCGGAAAACATCATGATGCAAATTACGTGGCATTTTAGCGAGAAGGCTGCTAGACGCAGAGAAAAACCAAGTAACGCACCGATGTTGGTACATTTTAAGATACCAGTTATCAGTATAACCAAATATATGAAGAATAGAAAAGAGTTTATAACACTGCCTCGGGGAAACGTCAAATATCACTTCCGTTTCAGTAAATAACTCCCCGTCAATTACTGGGAACTGTGACACAGGTGATCCGAAATCACTAATCCAGTCACACTACTGAGACGGTACTCCAGTGATAGCGTGAAAACTTGTAATTGGAGTTTAGCATCTCTGTGTAAAAGATTGAATGTTAATGGATTGCTCGTGTTACAGTTTCAGCCCTCTGGGGAAGATTGGATATATTTATAAATAAGCTCACGTAATGAACTGAATTTTCATGATGTAGCATTTGGACTTCACTTGGAGCGCAGTATTGTTTACAATTTGTCCTGCCTGCTTGTTAAAACGATATTATAATAAAACATATATTTCATAGCGTGCTCCGTTGTATCAGAAACCTCGACGGATAACTCTGTCTAGTTATTACTGGTCCTCATAAATTTTTTGGAGCTTCGAAGAAGTAGTGTAGGTTTTTTGTTTAATGGATCAGCGTTGGCGGTGGTAGGCATGACGTCGATGTATTGAGATTTGAAAATGGAACGACAGGAGGTGACGGATGTACAATTTTGCAGCCTGTCCGTAGGCCTACAGTAAACCTCGTGGGCGGGACGTTTCGTAATTACGGTCGGCGTTATTGGTGGCGACTGTTATTTGCATAATGAGACACGAAGAGACGCAGTGTTTCTTCGGCGGCCCCAGCTAGCAGGCTGAAAGTTCGGCACCAATAATGAAGACGTTAACCCAGTTCGGAGATGGTGATCGAGATAGCCCTGACGGCAAACAAAGACGCAGGAACACGCCGAAAGTCGGAACTTGAATTACAAAGGCCCGGCGTATAAATTTCTCAAACGCGTAGTTAATATTCGGTTGTCTGATACGATCTCTGTTTCTCAGTCGTATGCATATTGCATCGGGGGTCATCAGCACACAATCTATATGCAAATTGAGTTAAAACATATAGGTAAAATTGCAGCATATTTTATAAATGCTAGTGGTGCGTTGTTTCCATAATTCTGTTGGAAGCGGCGCGGCAGAGTGTGATGCAGAGGGGACGAATCCATTACGACAGTCGCAGGAGGCAAAATAGCGGAGACAGAAGCACAGCAAAGCGTGAACGACTTTCGCGGAGGTTTCTACATACCATACAAGCGTCACCTTCCGTAGTTGTCGTCTTTTCCGAATATGTAACTGCGTCCTCGTGGTGTTGTACATCCACAAAAACAGTACATGCGGAACTAAAATGCATAACAATAAAGTACACTGTAGTGCAAAGCTTACTGACTAAAGTACGAGTAACTTCGCATGATGTGCCACTATTAAGGGGCACAGCTCTATGAAACTTTCACCATACATTGAAAGAACTGCTACTCCGTTGTACAGATGGTAATTGAGCAGGTAAAGTTCGTTCGCCGAATATACTCTCGTTCCAAGATCTTCGGCACCTGCACTGTGGACACGGTCGCTAACTGTCATCCATAAATATTTGGTCAAGGCCGGAGCCACACCAGAGAAGATGCGCATGGGGAAGAAGTTGACCGGCGAGTGCACCTGTGTACCGTGTTCAAAGATTTGGATGTTAGTATGCCCACGCAACTTAATGCCTCTCCATTCCATAAGACCTAGAACATCGAAACCATCATTTTCGACAATTTTCCTGGCTGTATTACGTGTACCCATCTCTCGCCATATGAGGGTACGTCGTGAATCATGCGATCCCATTCCTCGTTGGTCCCGATTTTATGCTCTGGGGGCCATCGCAAACGGTGCCGTCGATGTATGGGTGTCAACGAAACTCAACATACAGGTCGCCGGGTGAAGGGACGATAGCCATTCCACTGTGGAGCAAGAGATCGCCTACCTTGTTATCTTGTTAGATCTGGTTTCATTAACGCCTGCTGATTGAGGTGTATCCAGTCTTGCGTGTTGCGCAACTTAGCAGTCATCTGCTGCTGTAATGAGCTGTTATAGACCACCTGCTCTTCTCGACCAGCAGTGCCTGTGGTTCATACATGTGAAACAATCCTGCAAGCAATGCCAAACTGCTTGGCTATACTCGTCGCCTTCCATTATCCCGACGAGTCTTTCACGTATGAAATCATCCAGATGTTGTCTTCAGGCCATGTTATATTGCAGAATACCACAACAGTGCACTGTATCTGCTTGCTGATTGACGCGCCCTGTCTTGTTCCGTTCCTTCAACTGCTTCCTGTTGTGGAGCCAGTCCCATTTGGCGCTATAGTAACGCGAACTCACGGCATCTGAGGTTCAGCTTCCTTCGGCAACTTGATCCCGCACATGGTCGTCTCCACCGAGTAGATGAAATGTGATGTTACTTTACCAAGCTCATCCGGGAGTATTAGAGAGCAGTGTACGTGCAAACTCGATTATTTTATTACGTGAATCCTTCTGACTAAAGTTACAGCATCATTTAGTTGAGATTCCAACAAGTACCGGTATTACTACAAAATGGAAAAATATTGCTTCAGCGATAACGGAAGCATGTGCTGAAGTTATCGAGAGGAAAAGGATAATCAAGAGACAGGCTGGGCTGAAGGCATGGGATGGAGAAATTTTAGAACGCGTCAAGCAGAAACAAGTAGGTTTCGTAAATATGATACGTATGTAAGTGGAACTTAGCGAAGCGGAAGAGAATATACGATGCAGAAATGAAGAAAGAACTTTGGGATAAATTAATCAATTCAATAGAGACGTTGTCCAAAGTAGGTAAGATGTGCTGATAAATTAAGGAAAAAAATTAACAGTGATGAAAGATAAAAGGTCAATATAAACATAACGGAAGAAATATCTTGGCTCTGTAATTATAAAGAATTACGGTGTAATGAAAGCCTAGATAGAATCAAGAAGATCAATGTTACAGGGATTTACCCAACAGATATGGAGGATCTATATATAGCTAAGTAATCCCACTTTTCAAAAAACTGATAGAAGTCACCTGAATGTTGACCATAAAATATATGTATGCTAAAATATTAAATAGTAGGCTTACGATTATAGCACGCACTCTTTTACAGGGAGAACTACGCGGACTCTGACAAGTGAAATATTGTGTAGATAACCTTTTTAGCTCAAAACAGATACTGGATAAAAGAACATAGTTATTTGAAAACCTACATCACCTTCGTCGATTGCATAATAGCTTTTGGAGCAGTTATGGTGCATAATGAAAAACAATGGATACACCAAAGAGATGACTCAGTTTATTCAAGTTACGTATGCCAAGAAAAAAATTATCTTAGTTCTGCGGAGTACGTTAATGGGTGATATTCTAATTAATCAAGGGGTAGGCAAAGGTCCCGAGTTCGAGTCTCGGTCGGGCACACAGTTTTAATCTGCCAGGAAGTTTCAATCAAGGAGTAAGCGAAAGTTGTAGCCTCTCTCCAGTGATCTTCAGTATATATATAGGAGATAATTAGGAACTGGAAGGAACATGCGCACCCTGGACTGAAACTGAATGATAATACACAATTAAATAGTACGATGTTTTCAGATGATCAATCTATTCCACAGGACGATGAGGGTAAGTTTCAGAAATCATTACTTGTGCCAAGTACTGTTCGTAAAAGTTATAATTTTCGGATAAATTGTACGAAAACAAAATTTATTCACGGCAAGTTTAAAAGTCCCTATTTTGCATTGGGTGAGTTAAATCGACGAAAAGTCGACGAACTGAAATTTTGTGAAACCCAAAATATTTTCTCCCTGAATAACTGGGTTGCCCTCGTAGCTACGCGAGCATGAAATTTGGAATATGTCAAATGCGCTAATTTGATTAAAGGATATACAGTTTCTAAGCAATTACTAGAACTCGAAGTTATCTGGGTGAGATGGTCTAAAACGGCAGATAAACAGATACCGCCCAAGCCGTTTACTTCCACTCGTATAAATCTCATCTACGATTTCACTTGGGAATCTGTCAGTAACATACTAATGAGATTATTCGTAATAAATAACAAGACATGAGTCAATGCTTCAGCGAAAATAAGTAACTGTTCTCATTTATACGAGCTAACAGTGACACATACACTCCTGGAAATGGAAAAAAGAACACATTGACACCGGTGTGTCAGAGCCACCATGCTTGCTCCGGACACTGCGAGAGGGCTGTACAAGCAATGATCACACGCACGGCACAGCGGACACACCAGGAACCGCGGTGTTGGCCGTCGAATGGCGCTAGCTGCGCAGCATTTGTGCACCGCCGCCGTCAGTGTCAGCCAGTTTGCCGTGGCATACGGAGCTCCATCGCAGTCTTTAACACTGGTAGCATGCCGCGACAGCGTGGACGTGAACCGTATGTGCAGTTGACGGACTTTGAGCGAGGGCGTATAGTGGGCATGCGGGAGGCCGGGTGGACGTACCGCCGAATTGCTCATCACGTGGGGCGTGAGGTCTCCACAGAACATCGATGTTGTCGCCAGTGGTCGGCGGAAGGTGCACGTGCCCGTCGACCTGGGACCGGACCGCAGCGACGCACGGATGCACGCCAAGACCGTAGGATCCTACGCAGTGCCGTAGGGGACCGCACCGCCACTTCCCAGCAAATTAGGGAGACTGTTGCTCCTGGGGTATCGGCGAGGACCATTCGCAACCGTCTCCATGAAGCTGGGCTACGGTTCCGCACACCGTTAGGCCGTCTTCCGCTCACGCCCCAACATCGTGCAGCCCGCCTCCAGTGGTGTCGCGACAGGCGTGAATGGAGGGACGAATGGAGACGTGTCGTCTTCAGCGATGAGAGTCGCTTCTGCCTTGGTGCCAATGATGGTCGTATGCGTGTTTGGCGCCGTGCAGGTGAGCGCCACAATCAGGACTGCATACGACCGAGGCACACAGGGCCAACACTCGGCATCATGGTGTGGGGAGCGATCTCCTACACTGGCCGTACACCACTGGTGCTACCCAACGTGCTCTAGAAGGTGTAAGTCAACTACCCTGGCCAGCAAGATCTCCGGATCTGTCCCCCATTGAGCATGTTTGGGACTGGATGAAGCGTCGTCTCACGCGGTCTGCACGTCCAGCACGAACGCTGGTCCAACTGAGGCGCCAGGTGGAAATGGCATGGCAAGCCGTTCCACAGGACTACATCCAGCATCTCTACGATCGTCTCCATGGGAGAATAGCAGCCTGCATTGCTGCGAAAGGTGGATATACACTGTACTAGTGCCGACATTGTGCATGCTCTGTTGCCTGTGTCTATGTGCCTGTGGTTCTGTCAGTGTGATCATGTGATGTATCTGACCCCAGGAATGTGTCAATAAAGTTTCCCCTTCCTGGGACAATGAATTCACGGTGTTCTTATTTCAATTTCCAGGAGTGTATATCTTAATAGAACAAGGCCAGGGAGAGGATGGCAACTGTTTCTCTTACAATTTCAAAAATTTTGAAATTCAATAGATTCATGTTTTACGTGAGAGACTCTTTTCTTTATTATCACTGGCGCAGTGCGCAATTAGTTCATTATGTTCGTTCTTAGAAATAAAGTTCCCGTGAGCCGTGGCGGGGTTGCTGGCGTGCCTATTCGAATTCCTGGCGCCACTAGCTCGATCTGTCGTGTGATGTTCCTCTGGCCTGAGGCCACTAAGATCTTTGGTCGAGGTTGTTGATGCGGAAGGGGTGTGTTGTGGCGTGAGGTGTTGGGATGTAGTAACGGAGCGAGGAGGATGATATTAAAGGTCCGCCCGGCGAGTAAGGCGAGGGCTTGCCTCAAGCGCCTTGGGCGCGGAGTGCGGCGAATGGTTGCTGGGCATATTTGTGGGCCGATTTGAATCTGTGGCTGATTTTGACTCCCTTCTTCCCGTGTAGTCTGGCTAGCCAGCTCTGGGACGTGACACACCGATGAGACAGTTGAAGCCAGTTTCGCTATGCTGAATTCTGAGCCCCATTTGGAATCGGCAAGCTTCAGCGTCGGTTCGTGAACGATATCCTAACTGTGTGGGCCCATTGTGTTTCCTGAGCCGGAGCGACTACGTGTTTCTTCCATGCTGTGGACAGAATCCCCTCCAATCGTCAGTCAGTACTTACAAGCTTGGGGTTTAGCCGGCCTCCATTGCAAACATCTTCGAACACCGGATAAGTACATTTCTCTTGTAATACGGCCAGGTGCCGGTTTCGAGATACCTTTGGGCATTGCACACGTCACTGATCTATTGATTATATTGGTTTAGGTGATGCCTGGGACTCAAAATGTGCAACTGCTGAAGCTATGTAAATGGGTTGCAGCCTAGTTTTCTTTCGGGCGTTTGTCGTCGTTGTAGAGGCCGTTTCTTGCAGCGCCGCGTTTGTACCGTTTAGCTAGTTGTCGTTGCTTGCACTTAAGTAACATTGCTGTGTTAATATTTCTTTTGCCGGCTTTCTTGACTTTCCTATTTGGTGTAGTTTTGTGCTCTTTGTGTATCAGCCTTCTGATGCACTCCTTGTGAGGAGGCAATTCAGACTCTTGGTTGCTTAACTGAAGCAGTTATTCATGAATGTCTACCTGTTTTCTATTGGTAGTCTTACGTAACCGAAGCTGGTATTATTGAAGACCTGCCTGTTTTGCATTTGGTAATTTTACTTAACTGAAGCCGTTATTATTGAAGCCCTGACTGTTTTCTATTTAGCAATTCTACTTGACTGAAGGCCTACCTGTTTTCTATTTGGCAGTTCTACGTGACCGAAGTTGTTATTAATGAAGGTCTGACTCTTCCCTTCTTATTAAATTAAGAGCTGTTTTCATAATTTGGGTTAGCTGAAATATTTATTAATCAACGCCTACCTGTTTTTAATGCATTATTATTGAATTTGTATATCTTACTCAGTCTGTGTTGTAATTGACTGAAAATGTGATTGGCGAAGGCTTACCTTTTTCAGAGGGCTTATATCAATAACGTACTAACAGGAAATGACACATGGTGGTACATGGGCCCTTAACTTCCGCCTTATCGCCTTTATCCATAATTGTAGGTCTCATCGGGAATTTTGCAAACACAGGTGAAACAAGAGAGTGCTAATACGTCGTTATCCTATTTCAAAATCAGAATCAGGACAATAGCTGACTATCGACCAATGTAATTTGCTTCGAGATCACATGTCTTGTTTTTGATGTGAACTTTAATAAAATGGCTCTGAGCGCTATGGGACTTAACATCTGAGGTCATCAGTCCCATAGAACTTAGTACTTAAACCTAACTAACCTAAGGACATTACACACATCCATGCCCGAGGAAGGATTCGAACCTGCGACCGTAGCGGTCGCGCGGTTCCAGACTGAAGCGCTTAGAACCACTCGGCCACACCGGCCGGCTGTGAACTTTAATGGTGACGATGATGATCAAATGAATAAAAAGCTTCAACGAGTTGAATATGGATGTGGAACAATTCTGCGTACATTGAAAGTTAATGTGAGAGAAGATACTGAAATTTCGTAACAGTATCGCTGTGCTGACACTGGCGTAAGTATGCGGGGCGGGAAGGGGATGGTTAGTAAGGTAAGTTAACGAAACCAAATGTCACTGTATCGTCTCAAACGTAGCTCCTCAGATCAGTGGAAAGACACTCGCTAGAGATAAAGCAGTAATTATTTATATTCAGGTTAAATAACAGAAATTTCGAACGCAAGACAAATTACGAAAATCACAATTTTAGAACAGGTAGCAATAAAATTACGAACATAATAACCTACCGGAAGAAAAATCGAGTTCTTAACAGACTCACAACCTAATCTTTGGTAAGCAAGTAGCTCACATAAACAGCACTGGCATCGCTGGTATATGCAAAAAAATTGGAAGGAAGCGTGAGACAATCATTGGCTTTATGCTAATGCTTGTCTAAGCCACCTGTCATCGCTATAAAACATTTTGAAATTACTGAATGTATCAACAAATATTGAAAAGTATTGAGAAAATATCGTAAGTAAAGGGAAAAGTCGAAAGTACCGAAGGATCTACCGACTCGCTCTGGATCTAAACGCTTGTTCTACATTCGTCAGTCGCACCTTTTATCGCTATGCTTCATGGTTAATTTCGTTATTATAGTCCAGATCACATCTGTTGCAAGTGTTGACAATCGCCCTTGTCAATAAAGTTCGTTCCAGCTCAGCGTTAGATAGCTCCATAATGCTGCTGCAATGCGTCACATTGAGTTCATTACGTCGGTTTCTAGTATCTACCTTTAAGGGAACGAAACTGGTAATTTTACAATTGTCTCAGGAACCCACGTTAAGGCTATTTCTAAATCGTAAATGATGTGCTTGTTTTCATACGAAACATTTACATCATCCTGAGAACAAAGCATTGCGATAAATTCTTATGGCTTCACAACAAGTGCATGCCTGCTGTGTTCGCATTAAAAATTGGAAGAATGTTAGCAATATGTCCAGCATTTTATTTTAGTTCAACATGATGTACTGACCACAGCTTTTCAGTATTAACAAGATACTACTTTACATCATTTGTTATTTATAATACTACACACATTATTTACAGATAATAACGTCAGTGCTCAGTACTCTGTTGCAACATCCATTTAGTATAATGAAATATCTCACCATGTTTAGTGAAGTCATTTACAGACAGGATTCGTGGGACAATGCATCCAAAAACCTAACTTTAATTCTAATCCACATTGATGTGTACAGGTGGTCTGGGAAGAAAGGCTCACACATGTATTAGGATAAGGGGCTGTGAGGTGGACTGTGCACTGCTGACAGTGTAAACAAATTAATGACAAACACACATACACTTTATTGTGCTGCGATACTAAAACTGTACAGCAACTCTTTGGATGTGCTCGTGGACAGGCACATCTAAGCAGTGGGCTGGCCGGGCATGCTTTACTGAATACAATGTCAACAGGGCTTTGTGCTTCCTGGGCGCCACATTGTCAATCACTGTAGTAAACAGTTGCCCCATGCGAAAGCCATAGGTGTCTCCACATGTAAGCTAAGTCCTTTAGGCCGTTCTCCACTACGAACTGCACCTATGAACTGCATCTCTGGAACTCTGTGTGAGAACTTTCGTAAGTGATCACCGAACATGCACTGTCCGTTGTTGCCTATGACCTCTGCTTATCAAAACACGGAAGTGTTGGCAGCGGCGTGAAGATTGTTGATTCGGTCGCGCTTGAGGACGTTGGCGAACTTCAAAGTAGAGTGCTGCAACGCTCTGTGTTTGACTGGTCACGGCTTGCCTGTTGACGGGGGCACCGAGCCGATTATGTCCGGCCCCACACGACTCGGCTCGGTCACGTACTTGCCCCATGTCTGATGTCCGGATTCCGGACACGCGGATAACCGAGCATGACCGGTCACCGCTGACGTCTCACCTCACCTCGCTGCACTGTACTGTGCAAATCCAACGCCTCTCTCTCTCTCTCTCTCTCTCTCTCTCTCACACACACACACACACAATGTACTTATCTCTGTCTCTCTCTCTATTTTGATACAAAAGTAACGTTTCCAAGAACGGTTACGTGACACAGCTAAATTCATAAAGCATTTGGAAAGTAAAATGATATTTCTATACAATCGTGGATAGAAGACGAGTCTCATTTCCAAACAGAAGATGTATTTTTCCCTTCTTTAATAGGAAACATTAAATAAGTGCTGTCCCTGTAATCTAGAGGACAACCATCTTCATAAAGGAAGCATACAAAGAACATTAAACATTTACAGATGTAACTTCTCATACTTTTCACTTGTTTGCAACAGAAACAAAATTATAGTTATTGTTGATCAGCAGTAAATCACTAACGCGTTCCGGATTTAATTGGCTGCGGCGATTTGTTAGTAACACTCCGGCCTTACAAAAGCATCTTTCATTAGTTGCGCTTGTTGCTGGGAAACATAAAATACGTCGTGCAACTGCAGCCAGGCTTGGCAGATCTGTTTCACGTCTGCTCCACCACTTTAAGATGTCATCATCATCTCCGGGGTACATTAAAATGTAGAGATCTATTTCATCCGCTGCGGATGATGTGTTGTTCCCCTATTCCTTGAAACGATCTCTCTTTCTGGGTAGTGATGACACAGTATTTCGAGGATCTATGATAATAAACAAAAGAGACAAGTAATACAGAACTGATGTGGAAACCATCGAAAAACCATCGAAACGTTCCCGTAAAAACTTGGTGTCTTACGTTAGTGAAATATTATACGGATTATGACATTCCCGTTTCTCTATAATACACTACCTACTAACTATGCAAAAATGATTATGTTAATCATTGCATTTTGTACCTGCGTAAGTAGCACACATTTGTCGCACATTGCTAAGAATTTCCTGCTTTTAGTTTATTTGAAGCGTATTAAGATCGCGGAAAGACTGCCAAATAAACGCAGCAATTTTATGTCTTGACGTGATCACTATCTTCTCGCAAACGAAAGTCAAGGCTCGATTTTTAATCCTTTGTACCTCCTGTTAAAAAATACATATCTGTTAGTACACATCAATTACGCTAGTTAATTATGAATCTATCGCGTGTCATAATGAAACAGTGCTTTCAACTGCAGTAATTACTCAACTGACAATCAGTGTCATTGACACTGCAAATTTGTTGCAGTTTGTGAAACCAAAGAAGAACTGACAGGATTGTCGCTTCGTTTTCGCCTTCTAATTCATCTGTGGCCACTTTAAATAGTCTCAGAAAACGCGCAATTTTTCCTGCAAGCTCATTATCATATCCTTGCAATCTGTAAGCGGAGTTCTTTTCCGTGAGCAAAGCAGCAATTTCGTTATACTGAGTGTTTAAGGATTCCAGCATAGTGTACAAGCTGGGCCAGAGTGTGCAGACCTCTTGTTTCAACGATGATTTCAAAGACGAGTAGAGGCCACTTTTTTAATGTACGTTACAATGCATTTTGCAGTATTTATTGTTGATGCGAAGTTCGGGGAATGATTTAACAAGAAGTTATCTTCATGGGAAGTATGGCTAAGTGCTGAGCAACACAAGGAATCCTTTCGTGATTTTCCAAAGCCTTTATTACATTGGCACCCTCGTCGGAGACAAAAACAAAACTGTGCAACATGTCTGGCGAAATGTCCCAATCAGCCATCCTCTTCAATTTCTTTCATAATATTACTCGCGTCACCTTAACTAATGTGAAGCACTCTTCTGTAGCAGCATATTTCAAAACATTCTATTGTCTACTTCTCTGAACTGCTTATCGTCCACGTTGTACTTCCGTAAAGGGGCACACTCCCCTAAAACTTCTGTTAACAAATTGCCCTTTCTTAGGAATGCTCATCCGATAGTCTCTTCCGACGTGTGGAAGACGCTCTACCGCTAGCTACTGACAGAAGGCCGAACAGCTGCAGACAGGTAGCTGTTTGGTAGCCCCTTGATGCACAAAAATGAGTAAGTGGACACTACAACAGAGAACACGATAATGAGATTTACAAGAAGTGTCTCATAAAATATGTTCATTTAACACGAACTTCAGTGATAAATCCATATCACTGTACAGTACAAGTCCCTGAGTCCGGCCAGTTCCATGTAGTACTGCTGCTGTAGAAGATCTGTGTCGACGCATCGGTAATAGACTGCGAGCTAGACTGGTTGGATGTGACTTGCGGCGTCTTGAAGTCGGCTGGAGCGGAGGCGGTGCTGGCTGATGAGGTCATGCCTTGGAGTCCGCGTTAGATTGGCGGTGCAGTCACATGGTTTCTGTTGCCAGCTTCAGTACGTGGAATCGCTTGGTATGGTATTAATGGCGAACGATACCACAGTAACCTCGAAAATCGACTGGATGCTGAAGTACACTCTAAGACTAAAAAGACACACCACGAAGGAATTATCTGAACGGGTCGGGGATCGATAGATGTGACGCATATGGAGAGACAGGCAAATTATTACAATTTCAGAAAAAATGAGAAGATATATTTAGGGAAAGAACTTCACAAATTGAGCAAGTCAATGACTCGTTGGTCCACCTGTGGCCCTTTTGCAAGCAGTTATTTTGCTTGGCATTTACTGATGAGTTCTTGGATGTCCTCGTGAGGGATGTAGTGCCAAATTCTGTCCAACTGGAGCGTTAGATTGTCAAAATTCTGAGGTGGTGGGGAGGGGAAGACCCTCCCTATAATATTCTAAACTGTTGCGCTGCAGTCTGGAACCGCAAGACCGCTACGGTCGCAGGTTCGAATCTTGCCTCGGGCATGGATGTTTGTGATGTTCTTAGGTTAGTTAGGTTTAACTAGTTCTATGTTCTAGGGGACTAATGACCTCAGCCGTTGAGTCCCATAGTACTCAGAGCCATTTGAACCATTTTTTTTTCTCAATTGTTGAGAGATCTGGAGACCTTACTGGCAAGCACGAAGAAAAGCGGTAGAAACTGTTTTCGTGTACAGACGACCATTATCTTTCTGAAACGTAAGCCACAGAACAGAATGATTAGGTGAGAAGGGCAACAAAACGGGGGATAGAATATCGTCGACGAGACATTGTGATGTAAGGATACCGCGAAGACAATCTAAGGAGACGTGCTATGAAATGGAATGACACTGCAGATCATCACTGCTGGCTGCTGGGCCGTGTGGCAAGCGACAGTCAGCTTGGTATCCCACTGCTGTCTGGGGCGTTTCCAACTACGAAAACTGTCTGGAATCTCACTGACGAGTATTGAATTGTCGTCAGTGAAGAAACCCCTTTCAAGCAGAGCCCCAATGAGCGGCGAAGACTAGTCCGGAGATGTCCCAGACAGTGGTGGGACACCAATCGGACTGTCGACTGCCATACAGTACGACATCCAAGAGTGATGGTCTGGGATGCCATTTCGTTGCATTCCAGGATTCCTTCAGTTGTCAACCGCGGTCCGGCTCTTCGAAGATATTATACCCCTCGCTTCCTTTAGCGTTCACGGCAAGCCATCCTGAGCTTACATTTCAGCAAGACAATGCCCGCCAGCACAGGGTGAGTGTTTCTACTGCTAGCTTTCGTGCTTTCCAAACCCGTCATTGGCCAGCAAAGCCCCGGATGTCTTCCGAAGAGAGCGTTTGGAGCATTACGAGCATGGTATCCAACCGGCTCGGGATTGTGCCAACCTAATGTGCAGGAGGACAGAATTTGGCATGATACCCCTCGGAGGGCATTCAACATCTGTACCAGAAACGTACTGTTAACATAAGAGCGAGAGGTGGTTGAACGAGTTACTGCCTTGCGAAATTGCTAACTTCTCTTGAATATATTATCTAGTTTTTCTAAAATTGTAACCATTTGTTTGTTTTTACGTGTACGATACATCTATCGACTTTCGTAGTGTTCAGATATTTCCTTTGTGGTGTGTCACATCTCTCTCTCTCTCCCTTTCTTCTTTTTTTTTTTTTTTTTTTTTTTTTTTTTACGGAATGTGCCCAGAAACTATCTTGGTCGTTTGCTTTTGAGCCCAGTGGTCGGCTCATACCAGAGTCTCAGACAATTCACTTGTGATTCTATAACCCTTCTTGGTTTCATATTCCCTATACATACACATATGCAATAATTGGTATAAATAAAACTGCCATGTAACACGAGTTATGAGAACTCCTGTTATTGTGCGACCATCGATATTGCGCAGTCGGATGTTTACAGCTTATCAAGGCTTGGTTTCATGTACACTAACGTACGAGTGTTTAATAATCATATCTTGGCTGACAATGCTTTAATATAAGAGTGGTCAAATATTTTCCGTTTGGGGGCGTTGCTGAAGAGCATGTGTAACGTAGCGCAACTACGATGCAGTTAGTTAAGCACCGACGTATAGGCAAGGTATTAGAGTGTCATCCGTGTCTTTCCAACATGCCTGCGGTGAATACGGAAAGGTGAACTATGGCGACGTTATTATTAAATGCGTCTGAACTGGGCCGAATTAGTAGCATTGGAACAACATGCATACAACTCCAAAATACCTTTATCCAAGATGGCAGCTGAGACGTCACAGACACACCCCCGGTGACGTCATCCAACATGACGGCCGTGACGTCATCCAACATGGCGGCCGTGATGTTACAGACACACCCCCCAGTGACATCAATTAAGATGGCTGATTTTGGCGGTAAGTTTGAATTTTGGTGGGAACAAGGTCAATTGGGCTACCTCCACTTTAGGCTGGTCTCGAAAGCGCAATTGACCTTTCTTTACTGCCAGAATTCAAACTCAGCGCCGGTTCCTAGGAAGAAGTGGCGGTCCCGACCTTGAAAAGTAGTTGAAACTAGGTAGTTGAAAGTATAGTGAACAACTTTTCATACCTATATGAAGTCGGATCACGTGGCCAATAGGAATGCAACATCACATAGGTCAGGGGTGGGGTAGGGGGTGCTACGTCATGAATCAACACCGTGCTCATAGTGGGAAAACGTGGAACTTCTCATCTGATCATTGAATATTGAAGTTGTAAACAATTATTGAATATGATTAAAATTGAAATTAAATACTTAGGTAATTGATAGGTTAGATGCGCGATGTGGGTCTAACATTAGTTAGCATATTTACAGAAGACTACGTATGGCGCGAGTGTAAAGGTGCGGTTTTGAGGCTGTGGAGTCAAACGGTGATGTACAGCAGGCAAGACCACGGCGCTCTATTAGCGCGGGCCCATGCGCCGGATGCGGCGACCGGGCAGTCCCACGTGCTCGCTAAGTGTCAGACGACGTGGCAGCTGTCAACAGCCCCATCATGCTCGAAAACTGTCCGACGGCATGGTGTGTTCGGGATGCCAGAGCAATCTTGAATAACGGTACTCGCGTGATAAGCTGACGTCACAACATCGTCCTCTGTGTGCCAAGACACGTGATTTATACACTGGGTGCAGCCACCTTGATTAACGGTACTTTTGTCATAGTCTGACATCACAGTGGGGATCTCTGGTGGCGAAGATATGAACTACGTCAGTTGGAGTCCAGACCCAGTGGGGAACACACATGCTTCAAACTGGTTAAATTATAAAGACAAGTTCATTTTTCCCGCCATTTTCCTTGTGTGACGCATTATGATGTTGGAATTTGAACTTCCGGCCATTTTCTTGGGGGGGAGGGGGAAGGGGGTTAGCTAAGTGGAAGTAGCCCAATTGACCTTCTTCCCGCCAAAATTCAAACTTACCGCCAAAATCCACCATCTTGACTGATGTCACGGGGGTTGTGTCTGTGACGTCACGGCCACCATCTTGGATGACGTCACTGGAAGTGTGTATGTGATGTCACGGCCGCCATCTTGGATAACGGTACTTTGGGATGGTACAGAGGTGGTACTATTACTGTTATCCTTTTCTCAGCTGCTGAAGGAGAAACATTGTTAAACTTCGATTGGGGAAGGTTCACGTGTGTTGGGCAGCATGTCTGTCGAAACTCACCGTTGTGGAACATTGCTCCTAGAGCTGGTGTTGCTTCATAATTGCGCCCGTCCCCATATGGAAATGTCGTAACGCTGAACTTACGCCAATTCAAGCGGAAGACACTCGTGTACCCGTCCTATAGTCTTGACCTCTCCGCGTGCGATTGTTACGCCTTCAGTCCCTTAAAAATGGCCATCAATGGTCGCCGATATTTGTCGGACAGGGACGTGCATCAGGCAAAAAATGGTTCAAATGGCTCTGAGCACTATGCGAGTTAACTTCTGAGGTCATCAGTCGCCTAGAACTTAGAACTAATTAAACCTAACTAACCTAAGGACATCACACACATCCATGCCCGAGGCAGGATTCGAACCTGCGACCGTAGCGGTCGATCGGTTCCAGACTGTAGCGCCTAGAACCACACGGCCATGCATCAGGCAGTTACGGACCATTTCACACGGCAGTGCACGGTGTTTCAGCAGACGTGTATGTTCTACCTATTGCGGCGGTCGGATGACTGCCTCAGTACTCCCGGTGACTTTGTCTGATTGGGACACCGTTCCTGGACTGTACGGCCTTCGTAACAGATATTAGTGGAATAAAGCACGTTTGGAGTCTTATTGTATTGCGTCACACTGAACAGCTATTGACACTCTTGGAGCCTCAGTTCCCTCACACATTTCCGATAAGTGATAAAGTTTCACTCAGTAGTTCCCAGTCGCTCTAAATTAAGTTCCGACTTTATTTTTGTCACCGGAAGGCATCTTGTCCTAGTTACATCATTTTACGATCTTTAAATCCGTACTAAACAGCAGATGTAATCAGTGCAGTGTTCTAAAAGTTTCTCATGGTAGCGTTTGACTCTTTACACCCGTTGTTATTGACAAAAGTTGTCCATCATATAATTTAAATAAGATGCTGAGCACCATTCTGAAATCTTTATATGTTTTCGAAAAGAACTTTGGTATTAATAATACATTTCAACTAGCAGAACAAATTTACGACATTACTATTCCCGAGTGCGGAAGATTCGCTTCTTTAAATATTACAATTCTTTACACAAATATTCCAATTGCCAACACCATCGAAATAATAAAAAATAATCTTATGACACCCAAAAGTATAATTAGTGAAGAAATAGCAGAATTCATTACATTACTTGAAAATAGCCTTTAACTATTTGATGTTTGATGGGTAGATTTATTTTCAGAAAGATGGTTTTGCCATGAGAAATTCGATAGCAGGTACAGTCGGTGATATTTTTGTCAATCATACAGAAATTATATTTTTGGAGACAAACCCCGAAATAAGCAATAAAATTATATATTAGGAAAGCTATGTGGATAACACGTTATTACTTTTTAATGGCTCCAAAGAAGAGTTTGATAATTTGACGAGCAAACACAATAATAGCCATCCAATATTGAAATTTACGGTCGAACATGAAAGTAATAAGACGATAAATTTTCTTGAATTTACTATTACTAATCATGAAGGAAAGAACCAGTTTGCAGTTTATAGGACGCTGACTACTACAGATGTAATAATTAGCTCCACATCATGTCACCCACATAGATACAAAAACGCCTTTTTCCAGTCCATGGAACATAGTATCGCTAAACTACCATTAAAAAATGACGCTGTGCGAAACGAGGTGACTACACTTAAACAAATTCCTAATGCCAACTACTATGAAAACAAGTTTATTGATACCCTTTATGAGAAAATTAGCTACTCTGTTCTAAATCCAACACAAAGCAAAGCGACGAATAAATACAAGGGTACCAAAATGACCTATTTTGGCAATATTTCAGATAAAATCAATAAAATGTTTATGGATAAAAAGCTTACAATTGCCTTTACTACTAACAATTTACTTCAACATAAATTATGATCGATAAGGGTAATAAATATCTAAATTCTTGGGTGTATAAAATCACATGTAATAACTGTAACGGACATTATGTTGGCCAAACTGGTACAGGTTTTAAGATAAGGTATCATGAACATACTACTGTTACATACGTAGTACGTCTATCTTCGGGCAACATATTAACCAAAATAAGCATTATGAAGGGAGTATTAATAACAATATGAGTATCTTGTATACGATCCCTAAAGGGCTTCTACTTGTTACCCTTCAAGAACTGGAAATTTGTATACATCGGAAAATAGATCAAGAAAATCTACTTAACGAACAGCTGGATTTCAGAGAAAAATATTTCTTTGTGTGTTTGAGGAACTATTCTAAAATACGTCACGATTCACAATGTTCCATTGGTCTGTATGAGTGTAGATGTCTCGATAACCATATCTCCGCTCTAACGATTCCTTGTTAATAGTTTTTTACTACACAATTATTATCGATTGTGTTTGTTACGGTACTGCTTACCACATTTGGTTATAACTATTGTATTTTATTATATCACATGGACAGACATTACATCAGACGAATGTGCCTATGCTCTTCATTATGTTTAGTATCACCTTATCATGCTTTATATTTTGTGTACTACATCATCCTTTTTAATAGTTTTTTACTACACAATTATTATCGATTGTGTTTGTTAGGCTACTGTATTGGGAATGGCTATGTCAAAGCTGAGCTGGGAAGGTAAGAGAATTAGAGTTAATGGAAGAAGGCTTACCAACTTGAGATTTGCTGATGATATTGCCTTACTGGCCAAAGACTTCGCAGAGCTCCAAAACTTAGTTACAGATCTTGCATCGGAATGTCAGCTGGTTGGCTTGAACATGAACCTTTCCAAAACAAAAGTAATGTCCAACAAATGGGTCCCAGCTGGAGATGTGAAAGGCAAGGACTAGAAGAGGTCAGTGAATATGTCTACCTTGGCCAGATTATAAATATGAAGGGAGACATAAGGCCAGAAATCTATCGACGCATCAAGCTTGGCTGGCAAACATTTGGGAAGAATTCAAAAGTATTCAGATCAAAAATGCCAGTAAATTTGAAGAAAGCAGTATTTGATCAATGCGTTCTTCCTGTGATGACGTATGGCTGCGAGACATGGACACTGAACTCATTTACAAAAGGGAAACTTAGGACAGCACAGAGAGCCATGGAGAGATCAATGCTGGGCTATACAAGAAAGGACAGGAAAAGGGCAGATGACATCCGGTCTGTGTCGAAGGTTAATGACATCGTAGAGACAGTGGGTTCCTTGAAATGGCAGTGGGCTGGCCACGTCGCAAGAAGAAAAGACAACAGAGGGACTGGAGTCCGAGAGAGCACCGGAGGCCTAGAGGAAGACCACCAGAGAGATGGGACAAAGACATCAAGAAGATCGCTGGTAACACCTGGCAGAGAACTGCCCTAGACCGTCCCACTTGGAGAAGACTGCTAAAAGCCTACCTGAATCCCCGACTCGAAGAGGCCACATCATTTAATGATTGAAATGGCTGATGATGATGATGATGATGATGATGATGATGTTGATGATGACATCATCTCTTGACTGTTGTTTTACCATATTAAAAAATAGCACTCCGTCATCAGGCCACAAGTGGCCCATCGGGACCATCCGACCGCCGTGTCTTCCTCAATGAGGATGCTGGTAGGAGAGGCGTGTGGTCAGCACACCGCTCTTCCGGTCGTTACGATGGTTTTCTTTGACCGGAGCCGCTATTATCCGGTCGAGTAGCTACTGAATTGGCATCACGAGGCTGAGTGCACTCCGAAAAATGGCAACAGCACATGGCGGCCCGGATGGTCACTCATCCAAGTGCTGACCACGCCCGACAGCACTTAACTTCGGTGATCTGACGGGAACCGGTGTATCCACTGCGGCAAGGCCATTGCCTTTACCACATATTACTCTGGATTACGTGAGTGTGTGCACCAATCAATTTTCTTGCCTTTTGTATACGCTACATGTCACTTATCTTTGTTTTACTATTTGACAAGGGATGTTTTTCCCCTACCCTGCTATGCCAGCGGTACTGTGTACTTGACTCACTTTTGCCACTCATGATCCTTGTCCATTGTAGTCTTTAACCAGCTGGTTATTTACGATATTCTACCAGAATTTGTTTAACTTTAAATATGTCTGTCTTTGTTATTCGTTTTGGGAAAATAAATCTTGTTAGTAAACTAAATTTTGCATACATTCTCATTCAAATCATCACTTTTATGTAGTCACCCCAAGTCTTAACTTTCATTGTGGCGTCCCATTCCAGGATAACTTTCATTTTGTACTATCCTACCAGGATTACTTTAACAACCCTGCAAAGATTACTTTCATTGTGTACGACCCTGCCAGGCTCTCAGTCAATCATTTCCTATGCAGCCAACAAACGAGTTCAGTTTCAACAGAATTCCACTTTTTTGTTTATTAGAACCGTTCATGTTGGACAGCCTCTGACCATGACTCTACATTAATTGTCCATCTTTTATTGTGCCTACTATCGCTTTGCTATAGTTACACCTGTCACTAAAATTTTCTGTTACAAAAAATTTTCATTTGCCTTTTAAATTTAATTTTATTGACAACCCAAAATTTTTGTCTTCCATATTCTTGATCGATTTGCTATAGTCCCCGCCCCCCCCCCCCCCCCCATTCCCCCCTTGCTTTAACAGTTAGTACGTCTTTACATGAGACGTTCCCAAACTAAGATACGAGAATTAACTGACCATTGTCTTATTATATACTAGCTGTTGCCCGCAGGTGTGGTCTGTAACGACCCAAACTTTGTGGAAACTTAAAGTAGGGAAGTGAGTCATTTTGACAGTGACGGGAACTATTGACGATAATATTTACACTGGTAATATTCTGATTAACACCAATATTATTCAAATACTGAGAATAGCATACAAAAATGGGAGATAAGAGGAAAGGATTTTCATAGATTCTTCATCAAACATCTATGGAATAAATTCAAAATCATATGAGCGAAGGTTAAATCCAAGAAAGTAATTCAGTCATAGATAACATTTACCATGGAAGGGAGTTGTAGCCGTACCGAAAAGGAAATTAAATGCGACTACAATGCAACTTAGATATGGAAATGTTCAATTAGTTATTTGCTTTTGAGTCAATCGAGAGTACTTTTGCGATAGTTGTCTGGATGCAAACGCTGTTACATTGTTTCAGTTTTGGAAGTTTGATAACTCGTGAGGTACAGACCGAAGTACTGCTCAGTCATTCGACTGATGAAAGTTAATCTTTACCATTCTCAACGCGACGGTGTAGTAAGAAGAGTGTTACACTTCGATCGAGAGATATTGGTTTATCGGACTTAGCCTTCGTGCTGATGAGCAGTTACAAACTTTGAGAGCAATGAATCAACGACAGAAAAACAATTCGTAGCCTCGAGTAGGACACAATAAAACGAAGACACGAAGAAGGACAAGTACGCCGATAAGTGAAAAGTTGTCGTTATCGTCACGATTACGAACTGAAGTTATTCTTGAATGACATATCGGTGTGCGTGTGTTGTAGGGACAAACAATTGCTTTTAGAAAGAACAATAAAATCTGAATCAAAAGGTAATTCTTACGTGTCGCCTAACTTTTTAAACATTTTAAGTGAGTACATGAATAATGGACAGTAAAGAGTGATTAGTTTAAACCAGAATTACGGCGTATTAAAAAAAAGAATTCCTCCAACATAAGATATCTCTGGAATTACTACGGACCTTGTTTATAGCTGGACATAGCAACGGCGTAGCAACGGAATAGTAGACAGAAAAATTACATCCTCGCTATGTACGATGTGGAAAACGACCGTAATGATGAAACAAGAATCAAGATTTTATTTCATCACGGAACTAACCGGGCGTAAAAATAAAAATAAACGATTGCAGTTTACCAATTCACACGAACTGGTCACACCGACGGGGACGAACACCGTTACGAGTCACGTCTCTTCCCGGTTGTTTGTTATGACGACTGATGGTGGGTAACTAAGCTAGTAATTACTAGATTGCTGTGTATATACTGTTGCATAAACGTATTTATCAAAAATTTTTGCAGTGTCAGTATGTTTCAATAATTGTCCTGTACGTAGAATCTGAAAGCATGCATTATAGTTTCTAATTGCAGTCATAAATTTCTTCGATTCACTACATTCTTACGGAAGCAGAGTTTTTAGGGTTTTCCCTGACTCACCTAGTAGTGGATACGTGGTTTTGCGACCAGAGAAAAACTTACCAAACTTTTCATCTTTCCGTTTCAATGCATTATAGCGCCTACATCCTGATCCCTCCCCATACGGTAACTAATTTATGACTTACGTATTTAGTTAATAGGTCATAATCAAATACAGCCTCCTACGCGCAACATGTAAAAGTAAGAGCTATCTTTATGCAGGCTTTATAATGATGCTGTTGTTGTGGGTGAAGCGTTTCGGGAGCTGCTCCAGAAAGCTGTTACACTGTCTGTCTAGCTCTTAAGGTTGCCTGACGTTCTCCATTCAAACTCCACGGTCCTGAGATTGCTCTGAGGATTGGTGGAGTTGAATAATTATCGCAGTTCGAGCTTATTTAAACTATGCGATAAATCACATTTTAGTTTGCGGGGTTTTTCGTAATACATTGAAGAGCCAAAGAAACTGCGCACCTGCCCGATATCATGTAGGGGCGCCACAATCACCCAGAAGGGCCACAATATGACATGGCATGGACCCGTCCAATGTCTTAAGTAGTGCTCAAGGGGAGTGAATCCTGCAGGGCTGTCCATAAATCCGTAAGAGGGCGAGGGGTGGAGGTCTCTTCTGAACAGCACGTTGCAATGTATCCCAGATATGCTCAATAATGTTCATGTCTGGGGGGGTGGGTGTCCAGCGGAAGCGTTTCAACTCAAATGAGTGTTTCTGGAGCCACTCTGTAATAATTCTTGACGCATAGAATGTGATATTGTCCTGCTGGAATCGCCCAAGTCCATCAGAAGGCACAATGGACATTAATGGATGCAGGTGAACAGACGGCTTGCTTGTCTGAGCCCTAGCTAGACGTTAAAGGAGTTCCATATCTCTCCAAATGCACACGCCTCACACCATTACAGACCCCACTAGCTTGAACAGCACCTGCTAACATATATGGTCCATGGATTCATGACGTTGTCTCTATACCCATACACGTCCATTCCGACGATACAATTTCATTAACAGTACAATGTGTATGTTGTCGGGCCCAGGTGAGACGTATAGTTTCTTGTTGTGCTTTCATCAAGGCCACACAAGTGGGCTTTGGGTACCGAAAGCCCACATCGATGATGTTTCGTTGGATGGTTGATGGTCCAACACTAAAATCTGCAGGAACTTGTGGAATGGTTACACTTGCGTTGCATTGAACCATTCTCTTCAGTCGTTGTTGATCCCCTTCTTGCAGAATCTTTTTCCGGCCGCAGCGATGTCGGAGATTTGACGTTTTACCGGATTTCTATATTCACGGTACACTCGTGAAATGATCACACGGGAAAATCCCCACTTCATCGCTACCTAGGAGATGCTGTGTCCCATCGTGCGTGCGATAACTATAGCATCGCGTTCAAACTCACTTAAATCTTGTAGCAGCAGTAAGCGATCTAACAACTGCGCCGGACACTTGTTGTCTTATATAGGCGTTGTCGACCTTAGCGCCATATTCTGCCTCTTCACATATCCTATACCAGTGTTTGGTTCTTCATTGTAATTTGAAATATTGTTCTCGGGTATACTGGTGAATTTTATTGTTGTGTCTTCACAAAAAATCTCCGTCTATGCCACGATGTGTAGCACCTCAATATCATAAATCGCACACACAGTAACATGGGATGTGCACTATCGCAGAATAATCTATAGACACTAAGAGTCTCTGATAGTCACGAAGCGTCGTCTGCATCCCACTCACGTACATTATACAATATTTAACAATGTTAATAGTACTCAAAAAGGTAAAACTTCCTCAAGTAGTCTGTGGCCTTCCTCGGATTTCTACCTATCTCTACACCGAGTTTCGTCGGATTGGTATATCGGCAGAGTCGTAAAAACGTAATAGACAGAGTTACTTTCGCATTTATTAATATAGGTACTGTTTTGGAGGTTTGGATTAAACATGTTCGGAATTGAATAAGCATTGTATTTATTACTCTGAACCGTTTTGCGTAGAACATGAAAGCATTTTCACAAACATGATAAGGGTGAAAGGCGAAAAAAGCAAGTAGCTCTTTTAAACAGTAAATATTCTTCCTCATTCTCGTAATAATCTTTAAGTCAATAAATGTCTTGTATTACACACTTTGTAAATTAGTTTATGTTCTTCCTCAGGGTTCAACCTATCTAACACAAAATTTTAGTCATGAGAAACGTTACAGATTTAGGTTCGCATTTGTAATATAAATATGAACATATGGACTGGTAGGAATTAAATGCGTTGTGCATAATATTTTAGCTGTTACCGCGGGCTGCGCTCGTACGACACTGAAATGAAATTAAACGTATGTATGTCTTTACTGCCCGGGAGATCCCGGTCACAATTTTCAGGAACTTGGTGCAAGACGTTTTATCTGAAGCCACTTTAGTGACATGTGCGTCTGTGATGATAAAAAGATGATGAAGACAACACACATCCAGTCGTGAGCAGAAAAAAATCCGACCTGGCCGTGAATCTAAAGCGGTACCACACTGGCGACGGTTTGTAACGCTTCCACACGACAGCGAGCTCTTCGCGCCAATTCGAATGAATCTTAAATGTTACAATGGACGCCTGGCGCTAAGCTTCTGACACACGACTGGCTTATGAGGGATATTACTACGGAAGTAGGGATTAAACACACAGAGGATAGTATAAGCGTTGTATTCATTACGTTGAATAGTGTTATCATAACTTATCAAAAAATAAAAATATTTTCACAAAATGGTAAAGTTCAAAAGTCAAAGAGTAAACAGCTTACTCTAAGAGTAATTATTGTTTAACATGGCGTGCAATATTGTGTTCGAACGTTATGAATTACCTCGAAGAAAACCATCTATTGACATGCACACAATACGGATTTAGAAAACTTCATTCTTGTAAAACACAACTATCACTTTACGCAATGCTGTTGGCAAGCGACTGCAAATTTGATTACGTATTTCTCGATTTCCAGATTGCTCTTGACACTGTCCCACATAGGCGAGTCTAGTGAAATTGCGTACTTATGGAATATTGTCTCAGTTATGTGACTGGATTCGTGATTTTCTGTCAGAGCGGTCATAGCCGTAGTAACTGACAGAAAGACATAAAGTAAAACAGGAGTGATCTCTGGCGTTCCACAAGGTAATGTTACAGGCTGTGTGCTGTTCCTTATCTATATAAACGATTTAGGAGGCAATCTCAGCAGCCGTCATAGGTTGTTTGCATATGTTAGCTGTCGTTTATCGACTAGTAAAGTCATCAGAAAATCACATCAAATTCCAAAACGATTTAGAAAAGATATCTATATGGTGCAGAAATTGGATATCGACCCTAAATAACGAAAAGTATATGGTCATCCACATGATTGCTGAAACGGATCCGTTAAACTTCGGTTACAGAATAAATCAGTCAAGTCTAAAGGCCGTAAATTCAACTAAACGCCTAAGAATTACAATTACGGACAACTTAAACTGGAAAGAACACGCAGAAAATATTATGGGGAAGGCAAACCAAAGACTGCGTTATATTGACACAATACTTACAATATGTAACACATCTACTAAAGAGACTGGTACACGACGCTCGTCCGCGCTCTTTCAAAGTACTTCCGCTCGATCTGGGATAATTACCAGATAGGATTAACAAAGTACATCGAGGAAGTTCAGAGAAGAGCAGCACGTTTTGTATTATACTGAAATAGGGGAAAGATTGCCTTGGACGATACACTTCTTGGGCTGGACAACAGTAAAACAAAGGCGTATTTCATTGCAGCGGAAACTTCTCACGAAATTTCAATCACCAACTATCTCCTCTGAATGCGAAAATATTTTGTTAATGTCGACTTACGTAGGGAGAAACGATCAGCATGACAAAATGAGGGAAATCAGAGCTCACACAGAAAGATGTAGGTGTTCGTTTTTTCCGCGCACTGTTCGACATTGGAATAATAGAGAATTATTATGAGGATGTTTCAGTGAACCCCCTGCCAGGGACTTACGTGATTTGGAGAGTATCGATATAGATATTTACTACACACAATCTAAAGTAGCCTATAATTTTCCTCATAGTTCAAGCTATCTCATTAACAAATTTCATCAAAATCGGTTCAGCAATTTCGTCGTGGCAATGTGACAGAGTAACTTTCGCATCTATAATGTTAATATTGATTACACATTTTACTGGTAGGTGGTTGCTACACTCGGTCACTTATTATTGCTGTAACAAGCTTTCACAGTTCACCCTTTAAATTTTGACGACAATGTATTTTAGGTAGTTAGCCTACATATTTTTTATTTGTAGCATCATTTTCAAATTAGCTGCTCGTAGCACCAATTTTACGTAAGATGAAATTACATCCATAATGATAACTTATAAATTGATTATTTTGTGTTTTCAACGTGTCATACCTTTGATACAGCAAATAATTCTTGTTAGTTTTTCTTAACATATCTTTACGTTTGTATTTTGTTACGAAAAAAGTATTTATGTTCGTGTCGTCTGAGAGAGCCACGTATTTCGACAACTATGAAGAATCTGAATGTAAGCTAGCTCTAGTCACAAAACGTTGCTTTCTAGTTATGTAAACATTGTCACATATATGTAATTATGTAGTCGCTGTCCGCCCCGGTAGCTGAGTGGTCAGCGTGACAGACTGTCAATACTAAGGGCCCGGGTTCGATTCCCGGCTGGGTCGGAAATTTTCTCCGCTCAGGGAATGGGTGTTGTGTTGTCCTAATCATCATCATTTCATCCCCATCGACGCGCAGGTTGCTGAAGTGGCGTCAAATCGAAAGACCTGCACCAGGCGAACGGTCTACCCGACGGGAGGCCCTAGCCACACGACATTTCCATTTATTTAGTCGCTGGCTATATTTATAAATAAGTGCCGTCTGGCAGAGGTATATTTATAATTACGTTCCAAAAAAAATGTAATGAAGACTTCTCTCCTTTTCCTGGATTTCACTGCGTTGTGCAGAGGCATTTGACGCCTTGGCACACTTTTAGTTCAGGATTTAGTTTTTTACAGTTCTGATATTTTAATATACGTTTATAATAACATTCAGTGGGTTACATATCTGACACGTTTACCGATATACGGACGCACTGATCCAAATTATTGTATCTCTGCTGCACCTATTTACCGTGTGGACGTAAGTGACAGTTCCTGTACAACAAAGAAAAGGAGCACATATTGTGCCCTATAACTTCCTATCAGTTGGGAAGATGACTATCAATGTATGTAGTAAGCCTCCTTGTTTTACTTGTAACGCTTGCACGTTATGTTCTCTTCCTCTGATCGGATATATCCGCCGTTTTATTATCAGATAATTGTACAATTCATTGACACCTATAATTACAATTATAGGCTGTCCGTTGTAACACATTATTTTTTCTATGTAAGCCAAACTTACACTTGTACTGTCTTTAATCTGTTTCCCTGTAGAGTGTGCTAGTTGTCCATGATGTAATTCTTGTCAAAAGCATCCAAGATAGAAAACTTCAAGATGTCTTTTTAAGAATAAAATAAACTCACTACAAATGTTTCAAATGGCTCTCATCACTATGAGACTTAACTTCTGAGGTCATCAGTCCACTAAAACTTAGAACTACGTAAACCTAACTAACCTAAGGACATCACACACATCCATGCCCGAGGCAGGATTCGAACCTGCGACCGTAGCGTAAATTCACTACAGCGAGGTGCCCTATGGAATCAGCTTTAACCGTAATTGTGTCACAAAATTCTTTGACATAAACTATTATTGGAGTCTTTTTTCCCTATCTTTGTCTCTTTGGGGTATGTAGCAGCTCCATGCATAAGGATTTTGTGTATTATTTCTGTTCTTTTCCATTTCGTAGGCAATACGTCAACTGCTCATAATTGGCAGTGTAATAAACCAAAAACACTAACACTGAAATTTCAGGTGCTCTAATTTCAGACAGAGCCATATTGCTGGAGTAACTGTAAATGTTTAAAGATATGTACGCTTAGTTTTCTGCAGGTATTCTGCAAGTGACACTTCATTTTCATGTATAAGTTGCACAGTATTTGATTTAAAGTTTCCTCTTGTTTGGGAACCATAAAGCACTTTTCAGTTCATTGCGAAAAGTGATATCGCTGGTCGTTGGGAAGACCTAAAAATGTGCCAAAAATATAAAAAACAGAAATTTTACTCAGTTTAGATAAAAATGTATCCTTATTCCGATCTGTTGCTTAGTCCAAAACAAGATTGTACTGAAGGACATCTATGCCAGAAGCGTATCTAAAATATTTTTCTAGAAGGGTCAGTGTGGCTAAATGTCGACCACACACGACAACTGCACCACCGTAGGTTTATCTGAATTGTCCATAGTCTCCATTAAAGATTCTGTACTTCATGGAAACACCTTCAGCACAAGTGAGAATATCGTGCACGTAAGAATAAAAAGTAGAGAAAAATCGCTTAAGAAAATGTCGGGGGATTCTATTTAAAGACAGCACGACCTAAAGGCACTGATATAACTAATATCCTCGTACCTGAGGTTCCTAAGGGGTAACATTAAACATCCAGTAGTTCAACAACATTCTTAAAGAACGTTATTTGCATCGCCGATAGACATTTAATTTAATATATATTCATCTTTCGTGTTATGTACAGTGAAACTCAATTTTTTTAACATGTCCAGTTCACCTCCTTTATATTTGCTTCTGCAAGACTCTAAAATGTTCATTTGTCAACAAATTACAGCCTTCTCGAACCAGAGTTTTCCTCCACCTCTAATGACATAGCCAACGGGATATTAAATCCTAATCTTCTTTTCAGAACTTTTCGTTTATGAACGGATGTCAAAAGCTTTGACTGGTTTTGATTCAAGTCAGTTGTTGCAAGAATGGTTGTACTGCATACAGACAAATTAACGCGAAGTATCGTGTTAGAAGTACAATCAAAATTTAATTGAAGGTACTGAATATCGGGCTGCAGTTCAATTTATGTGTCCCTACCATAGCATTCATTAAGAGGAACGCTCATCAATCAATGTTTATTATGTTGTAACGCACCACATGGCTGAATTGTGAACTAATTCAGTTAAAAACTAATTTATACATTTTTTATATAAACAGAAGGCGAAAGATGACAATATTAACATTTCCTCATATTTTCATTAGGTGGTAATTGTTTCGTCATTATTTTAATTTAATTAATGAATTTCAATTGTTACGATTCCACAAAAAGCCCAATTATTAGAAAAACCTGACTCCACAAAGCGGGTACGTCATTTCTACATTTCAGATCTAGTTTTTCAGGTCGCGTTTCGGAAATTACTGTCAGGTAATTGACTTCTGCAGCAGCTGAAATTTTGACGTAATGATATTGCACACCAAAACATCTGCTAAATCTCTATTAACAATATCAGAGACTTCATAATGAAGTGGTCAAGTCAGATTTCCTTTCCTGTGCTAACCTCTTCATCTCAGAGTAGCACTTGCAACCTACGTCCTCAATTATTTACTTGACGTATTCCAATCTCTGTCTTCCTCTACAGTTTTTGCCCTCAATAGCTCCCTCTAGTACCATGGAAGTCATTCCCTCATCTCTTAGCAGATGTCCTAACATCCTGTCCCTACTCCTTATCAGTGTTTTCCACATATTTCTTTCCTCTCCGATTCTGCATAGAACCTCCTCATTCCTTACCTTATCAGTCCACCTAATTTTCAACATTCGTCTATAGCACCACATCTCAAATGCTTCGATTCTCTTCTGTTCCGGTTTTCCCACAGCCCATGTTTCACTACCATACAATGCTGTACTCCAGACGTACATCCTCAGAAATTTCTTCCTCAAATTAAGGCCGGTATTTGATATTAGTAGACTTCTCTTGGCCAGAAATGCCTTTTTTGCCACAGCGAGTCTGCTTTTGATGTCCTCCTTGCTCCGTCCGTCATTGGTTATTTTACCGCCTAGGTAGCAGAATTCCTTGACTTTATTGACTTCGTGACCATCAATCCTGATGTTAAGTTTCTCGCTGTTCTCATTTCTACTACTTCTCATTACCTTCGTCTTTCTCCGATTTACTCTCAAACCCTACTGTGTACTCATTAGACTGTTCATTCCGTTCAGCAGATCATTTAATTCTTCTTCACTTTCACTCAGGATAGCAATGTCATCAGCGAATCGTATCGTTGATATCCTTTCACCTTGTATTTTAATTCCACTCCTGAACCTTTCTTTTATTTCCATCATTGCTTGCTCGTTGTACAGATTGAAGAGTAGGGGCGAAAGGCTACAGCCTTGTCTTACACCCTTCTTAATACGAGCACTTCGTTCTTGATCGTCCACTGTTGGTTGTTGTACATATTGTATAAGACCCGTCTCTCCCTATAGCTTACCCCTACTTTTTTCAGAATCTCGAACAGCTTGCACCATTTTATATTGTCGAACGCTTTTTCCAGGTCGACAAATCCTATGAAAGTTTTTTGATTTTTCTTTAGCCTTGCTTCCATTATTAGCCGTAACGTCAGAATTGCCTCTCTCGTCCCTTTACTTTTCCTAAAGCCTAACTGATCGTCACCTAGCGCATTCTCAGTTTTCTTTTCCATTCTTCTGTATATTATTCTTGCAAGCAGCTTCGATGCATGAGCTGTTAAATTGATTGTGCGATAATTCTTGCACTTGTCAGCTCTTGCCGTCTTCGGAATTGTATGGATGATGCTTTTCCGAAAGTCAGATGGTATGTCGCCAGAGTCATATAGTCGTTTTGTTCCCACTTCTCTCAATGATTTTAGAAATTCTGATGGAATGTTATCTATCCCTTCTGCTTTATTTGACCGTAATTCCTCCAAAGCTCTTGTAAATTCCGATTCTAATACTGTATCCCCTATCTCTTCTAAATCGACTCTTGTTTCTTCTTCTATCACATCAGACAAATCTTCACCCTCATAGAGGCTTTCAATGTATTCTTTCCACCTATCTGCCCTCTCCTCTGCATTTAACAGTGGAATTCCCGTTGCACTCTTAATGTTACCACCGTTGCTTTTAATGTCACCAAAGGTTGTTTTGACTTTCCTGTATGCTGAGTCTGTCCTTCCGACAATCATATCTTTTCGATGTCTTCTCATTACTCCTGCAGCCATTTCGTCTTAGCTTCCCTGCACTTCCTATTTATTTCATCCCTCAACGACTTGTATTTCTGTATTCCTGATTTTCCCGGAACACGTTTGTACTTCCTCCTTTCATCAATCAACTGAAGTATTTCTTCCGTTACCCATGGTTTCTTCGCAGCTACCTTCTTTATACCTATGTTTTCCTTCCCAACTTCTGTGATGGCCCTTTTCAGAGATGTCCATTCCTCTTCAACTGTACTGCCTACTGCGCTATTCCTTATTGCTGTATCTATAGCGTTAGAGAACTTCTAACGTATCTCGTCATTCCTTAGTACTTCCGTATCCCACTTCTTTGGGTATTGATACTTCCCGACCAATGTCTTGAACTTCAGCCCACTCTTCATCACTACTATATTGTGGTCTGAGTCTATATCTGCTCCTGGGTACGCCTTACAATCCAGTATCTGATTTCGGAATCTCTGTCTGACCATGATGTCTGAAATCTTCCAGATCTCCCGGCCTTTTCCAAGTATACCTCCTCCTCTTGTGATTCTTGAACAGGGTATTCGCTATTACTAGCTGAAACTTGTTACAGAACTCAATTAGTCTTTCTGCTCTTTCATTCCTTGTCCCAAGCCCATATTCTCCTGTAACTTTTTCTTCTACTCCTTCCCCTACAACTGCATTCCAGTCGCCCATGACTATTAGATTTTCGTCCCCATTTACATACTGCATTACCCTTTCAATATGCTCATACACTTTCTCTGTCTGTTCATCATCAGCTTGCGACGTCGGCCACACACCGTTGGGTGGCTTGCGGAGTATAAATGTAGATGAATTATCGTTGTCGGTGTTGGTCTGCTGTCGATTCTGATTAGAACAACCCGGTCACTGAACTGTTCACAGTAACACACCCTCTGCCCTACCTTCCTATTCATAACGAATCCTACACCTGTTATACCATTTTCTGCTGCTGTTGATATTACCCGATACTCATCTGACCAGAAATCCTGGTCTTCCTTCCACTTCACTTCACTGACCCCTACTATATCTAGATTGAGCCTTTGCATTTCCCTTTTCAGATTTTCTAGTTTCCCTACCACGTTTAAGCTTCTGACATTCCACACCCCGACTCGTAGAACGTTATGCTTTCGTTAATTATTCAACCTTTTTCTCATGGTAACCTCCCCCTTGGCAGTCCCCTCCCGGAGTTCCGAATGGGGGACTATTCCGGAATCTTTTGCCAATGGAGAGATCATCATGACACTTCTTCAATTACAGGCCACATGTCCTGTGGATACACGTTATGTGTCTTTAATGCAGTGGTTTCCATTGCCTTCTGCATCCTCATGTCGTTGATCATTGCTGATTCTTCCGCCTTTAGGGGCAATTTCCCACCCCTAGGACAAGAGAGTGCCCTGAACCTCTATTTGCTCCTCCGCCCCCTTTGACAAGGCCGTTGGCAGAATGAGGCTGACTTCTTATGCCGGAAGTCTTCGGCCGCCAATGCTGATTATTTATCAAAATTTAGGCAGTGGCGGGGATCGAACCTGGGGCCGAAGACGTTTTGATTATGAATCAAAGACGCTACCCCTAGATCACGGGTAAATAGATATGTAAACGAGTAAATCACAAAGAAAAAAATGAAACTTCATTTCAGGTCCAAGAAGTACTGTTAGTGTATCTACTTAACGAAAGGAAATTAAATTTGTATGTTTTAATGAGATTTGCTATTATGTTTCACAAAATTACACATATTTAACTTGAGTTTCCACGCCCGGTATTTCCAGTAGACTACGTTTTCATTGTTAACACCGAAAATAAGTTGTTTTGGCTCGAACCAAGTAAAAAGCACCAACTTCTTGCTGTTGGGGAATAGGCTGTCTACATCCGCTAGTATACTTGAATGAATTCCTAAGCAGATGCGAGTAATTTATGATTGGTATTAAATATACCCGTAGTTAGGAAAAAACACACGGTAGCATCTGTTGTGGGTTGTAGTAGGTATCTGCTTCATTGCTGAATGAATGTTAATCCTGTAATGCAATCTCTACATAGCTTCCGATACAGCTACACACTGCTGAGGACTTGCTGACTAGTAATGGTGTGGCACGATTTGTTGGAGTGATCGGTAAAGTCAGTATCCAAAAAGTATAAACAATTTGACATTTAATTTCCTGTAAGTTTCAGAACGAAATTCTCCATCAGTTATTGCTGAAATGGCAGGTTATCCAGATTTGAGTCTGAACGCGGAGTCATAGTCAGCAGACGAGCGATGACACACAACACCTACGAAGTAGCGATGAATTGGGGATTTTCCCGTATGACCATTTCATAAGCGTACCGTGAATATCAGTAAACCGGTAAAACATCAAATCTCTGATATCACTGCCGCCGGAATCAGATCCTGCAAGAAGGGGATCAATGACGACTGAATAGAATCATTCAACGTGACCAAAGTGTAACCCTTCCGCATATTGCTGCAGTTTTCAATGCTCGCACATCAACAAGGCTCAGCGTGTGGACCATTCAACGAAACATCATACATATGAGGTTTCGGAACCGATGGCCCACTCGAGTACCCTTGGTGACTGCACGACACAAAGGTTCACCCGTAGTCTGGGACCGTCAACACCGACATTGGACTGTTGATGATTGGAAACATGTTTCCTGGTCGGACGAGTCTCGTTTCAAGTATTATAGAGCGGATGGACGTGTACGGATATGGGGACGACCTGATGAAGCCATGGAGCCTGCATGTCAGCAGAGGACTGTTCAAGCTGATGGAGGCTCTGTAGTCGTGTGAGTCGTGTACAGTTGGAGTGATATGGGACCCCTAACACGCCTAAATACGACTCTGGCAGGCGACACGTACGTAAACATCCTGTATGATCACCTGCGTTGATTCATGTCCATTGTGAATGCCGACGGGCTTGGGAGATTCCAGTAGGAAAAACGACACCCCACGCGTCCAGAATTACAACAGAGTGGCTCCAGGAACACCCTTCTGGGTTTAGACACACCCGCTAACCAACAAACTCCACAGGCATGATCATTATTGATCATATCTTGGATGCTTTGCAACGTGCTGTTCAGACGAGAACTCCACCCCTCGTACTCTTACGAATTTATGGACAGCTCTGCTGGATTCATGGCGTCATTTCCCTCTAGCACTACTTCAGACATTAGTCGAGTCCATACCACGTCATGTTGCAGCATTTCTGCGCGCTCGCGAGGGCCCTGCACGATATCATGCAGATGTACCAATTTCCTTGGCTCTTCAGTGTATCATATAATGTAATACTAACTTTATAACATGATTGTTCTAGAAGTAATGAGTGTAAAACGGAACTAATTACTGGTATATATTTGTCACAGTGATAAGCATCTGTAAATACGAATTGTTTTTTATTCCACTGAATGTTTTTCAGTGTTGCACGCATTCATAAAAGCAACGAACTATGCAGTAACGAGTTACTTAAATATTTATGTCCTTGTGAATAATGAATTGGACACTCGTTTCGTTGCCGCCATTGGAAGTCTACTTCGTGTGACAGGGCGTCAGACGTCAGCTGATGCCATTAATTCAGGGGTGTTTGCGCTGTCACCAGCGTCCGTGTCTGTTAATCGATAATTTCCAATGCGGGTCTCTAACTGGTCAGAAAATACAAAATGCCTTCTTTGTCCGCAGAACAGTGTATTTTAGTTCCGCATTTTAATAACTTAACTGCAAGCAGATGAGAGATGTATATTTTGTGCCAATATACGTTAGATGATGAAATATTAATAATTCTCTTACAGGTAGGACAGTTATAGCATACGTTGCAGACAAAATTTTTTTTGAAATTTTCAGTAGGTGGTAATTCACATGCCACAATTAATGGTTCAAATGGCTCTGAGCGCTATGGGACTCAACTGCTGAGGTCATTAGTCCCCTAGAACTTAGAACTAGTTAAACCTAACTAACCTAAGGACATCACAAACATCCATGCCCGAGGCAGGATTCGAACCTGCGACCGTAGCGGTCTTGCGGTTCCAGACTGCAGCGCCTTTAACCGCACGGCCACTTCGGCCGGCACATGCCACAATTAGCCGCAATGGGAACCATTATTATTGCTATTACTTTCGACTGAACATCGTCAGACACAAGGGGGTTTTCCCTAAAGTTACTGTAGTTAGGAATATAATTCTCAGCAACGCGTTTCGCGACTCAAGCTCCCCTCATTCAGCTGTCTGCGTTAGCCTTACATAAACACGCACTTCAGGCACAAAAAAGAAAATATCTAGCACAAAGTCCATTACTTACATTTAAAAAAGTGAAACACCAAATTCTCTGCTCCACTTATCCATCTTGCTGCCCATCCATCAAGCACTAATTTCGTACAGCGGTAAACACCAGTCACATGAACCGTAAGTACCATCAGCTGCCTCTACGTGCACCGGTTAGTCCGGTAAACATGTACGGGCTGTAACAGACAGCACTGAGCCTTCAGCCGTTCCGTACCTTTAAGCGATTTTGCAACTGATACGAAGCAACAATATACCAGTGGTTAGTGGTACAAAACCGCTCACATTTAACGCATTAGAGATAAACTTAAAAAATATGCACAGAAACCTGTTATAATGCGAGTCTGTAACCGTTATGTTCCGAGGATCCAAATGTTACCAACTCACTGCTAATGATATATGAGTGGAAGGAGGCCAAAGAGTCTGCCTCTGTAGGAATCTGGACAGGCAAGTAAAATATTGGTTGACACTACTTAGGAAAGTATTAACACTCCCGTCCGTTTGTAGCATACGTTATTAAACCTACCTCCGTGAATTATTATTTCAAGTTCCTCGAGTGCGCAATTGTAAATTTTTTTATTTATTTATTTTTTTTCTTTTACTTTTCCCTTGTCTACGTGCAATACCTCTAACTTTTCTTCTATACCAATCTCATATTTACAGTACGTCTGGAAATCACCAATCTTCCATAAATGGCCATTCTAAATGTGTCTGTATGCACGCTACATCTTGCTGAAAATTTCCTCTTGGTGTACACTAGATATATCTCGTCACACAATGAACACTGAATTTTATAGACACCTGGCTGTTCAAATGAGGTTCAGTCAAATGAAAATGTCCATTTTCGTACAGAATTTATTACTGGATTGAGCTGTATGTAATGGCTGTTGCCGTACTTATGCCACCTTAGCACGAGATGATGAATTCCCTGGAAGAAGAAGTTCTTCACTTGAACCAGTCTGTCACAGTGTAAGGTGCCCATTATTAGCAGATAACTGCACATTTTACGTTATTTCCAGTTTCACTGCTTCACATACTTGAAGTGAATGTATCATCGGTGCAGTACATACGGATTAAACACCGAGCAGTAGGCTCCTGCACTAATTAGCAAAGACGGAGTACCATCTGGTGCATTGAGAGCTAGTGGGATGCGGCACCGGTGCAGTAATCGCTAGTGACGTCAGCTAAGAGATATGTAGGAAAAGTGCATTTACTCTGGCACGATTTAAGTAATTATTATTAAAAATATATTTGCTAACAAAAGTTGCCCTCTGCCTCTCAGACATTAGGAGGAGTCTACGGGTCATAAATACTATCATTCAGTAATTTTACAATACCAGTAAACGATAATATTAATAAAGAGATGAATAACTTTGCCATAACCGAAGATGTACAATCTTTACGAACCTTACCGTTTGTACGTAGAAGTTACTGATTGTTTTCACAGTCGGCAGTCGTCAATGGGATGCCTTTCGGTCTAGTCATGTGGTAAAGCATGCCCTCGTACCATTAATAGTTAGCTAATAATCAGTGTGAAGAAGTTCATTTTACTGTGTTTCTTAAACAAGCGCATCATAGTGGCATCCTGTATAAAAGTAATTTGCACAAATAACCTCTTCCGCTTCATTACTTAAAATATAGACAGTAGTACTGCACTGACAGAATCCGACGGTGCTGCTGGGCTCTGCAAGGGGACATAAAAATTGGAGAGCATCTCCACATAAAAGGTAGGAAAAACTCCTACGCGGCGACTCACTAAGTCACTTGAAGGACGAACTGGATTAATATCATCGCAAAGCTTGGCCAGGAAAGCGTGGCCAGTTATACTATACGACCATAATACCATCTCAACGGACTCACCGGCTAAGCTGAGGTATTTTTGGAAGTTTAATACGAGTGGGGGTAAAGGAGGCGGGGGGGGGGGGGCGTTCTTGCAACAGCTCGCTGCACTACTTCATTCAGTGATGGTGGTGCCCCCGGAGTGTTTCTTGGTGGAAATCACAGCACTTCCCACCTCTACAACGCCAAAAGATCATGCGTTTTTTTTTTTTTTTTTTTTTTTTTTTTTGGAAAACATGAGGCCGAGCATTGCTATGCAATAAGATGATACCTTCACGAGGTTACGCCGGCGTTTACTCTTGATTGCTAGCCGCAGCCGACGGATAACGTCGCAGTATTCACTGGCATTTATTGTTGCTCTTTTGGGGAGGAACTCCCCTAACAGAGGCCCCAGACCGTCGAAGAACACAGTCACCATGACCTTAGCCGCTGATGTTTTTGAAAGGATTTTCTTTAGTTTAGGCGACCCTGTATGCTTTCACTGCATACACTCACGTTGGGACTCCGGTTGAAATAGTGGGAAAATGGATTCATCTCCGGCAATTATCTTGAAAAGGAAATCGCAGCCCTCTTTTTGATATCGGGTCAAATGTTTCAGTGATATTCCCATTCTGTTGTGCTGGTGTTCCCGGTACAAGCATTTGAGGAACCACTGAGCACAAAACTTTTGGTTATCAAGTCTATTGCGCGCAATGGCATGCACAATAGAATGGGAAACTTGTACTTGAGCACTAATGGTATTCAAGATGGACCGTCTATGAGTCTGAATGAAATTTCCGATAGCAGCAACTGTCTCATTAGGAATTAGATTCGTCACATGCCCGGGTTGCGCATCATTCGTCAGTGTCTCCTTGCCACCAAGAGAACGCTGACATCACTTACGCACTGTTTTGTCTGTAACACACTTCGCACCGTACATACCCTGCATTCCCCTGTGTATGTCCACTGGACGGACACTTTCGCACGAAGAAAGCGTGTCACAACCCATTGTTCTTCTTTGGTAACGTTCGTCACTGGCATTCCCATTTCTGTGTCACAATGTGTCACACCTTATCTGGAGGAGAGAAAGGAAGTGTGATAAAAAACCAGCCTCTACTAACGAAGCACAGTATGCCCATGTGCAACCAATTTAAAATTTATTATGGGCTACGCATAGTGGACAAAAACTACATACATGAGTAACATCTTCCTCAACACGTTGTCCGGTATCTGCAACTGGACCTTTACATTTGACTGAACACTGTATTTACTTATTCTGTTCCAAACTTCATGCTTTGTGAGGCACTGATCATGCTCTTTTCGACGGTATTTTACTCTTTTTCAAAGTTAGTGTTGGGACGGTAAATGTCAGCAATATTTCGCTGATAATCTTTGTATCTTGTCTTTTAATGTTTCTTTTAACATTTGTGGGTTGCTATGGAACGGACGATGGTTCGGCTCGGTTTCTTGGAACCATAGACAGCTGACCGAACTTGAAGCTGGTGTCAGGCGTTCACCGCCATTCGAGAGGAACGCTTGGTGGATGGGCAGTAACATAAGTAACAGGAGCGGAAAATTGGTGGTGCCGTTTTTTAAAGTGAGGCCAGGACGTTTACTTGTTTTCAGTTTTTGACTTGGTGTACTTTGTGAGTGCTTGTTCATGTAGGATTAACATAGGAAACCCAAATGATGGGGACTTGTCTTTAGAAACCTGTTGCTAACTACTGTGTTACTAAAATTAGTGGTCGATTCTAAAGTAATTACGATTATCTTCATAACTGCTGCCTCCGGTCCGGTGGACAATGATAGAAAACAGGAAGGTTCCACAATCAAAGTAACGGGGCCGACATGTACCAGTAGACTTGGTTACGTCGTCTAACAGCGATATGTTCCAAAATGCAGTACTTGGTTTTATTGTAATTTTGTATTCGTGACACATTCTGTCTTCTGAACAGTGATTAAAACTCGTGTACAAAGTTTTGAGCTTCAGTTTCCGTTTCGACACGTATGCTGGGATTGAACGAATGTGTTTCAAGTGCAATATTTAGTTTGCTGTACACCAGATGGAAATAATAACTGTATAACTTAGAACTGATTCTAATATAAGCGCAGTACCTTCTCGAACACAGTACGTTGCCTATTTTTACCTCAGCGGCGCTAGTTTACACCACGACGTTCTGTGTAAACTTCCGGTCGGGGACGAAATGCAAAAGCACCATTCACTGTATGCAGTTTATATTTCCCAATCATATTTTTGAGTCATCCGTCATCCGAAAGTCTTGATGCGGCCAGCCACGAACTCCTATCCTGCGCTAAACTCTTCATCTCACAGTATCACTTGCATCCTACGTCCTCAACTATTTGCTGGATGTACTCCCCAAAAATGTTTACACTCTGTATAGCCCTCTAGTACCACTACTGTTATTTCCTGTTGTCTTAACACATGTCTCTTCTACTCGTCAGTGTTTTCCTTATACTCGTTACTTCGAAGATTCTGCTCAGAATTCTCTTATTCCTTACCTTATCGGTCCACCTGATTTTCAACCTTCTTCTGTAGCACTACATATCGAATGCTTTGATTCTCTTCTGTTCAGTTTTTGCATTTACCAAGATTCACTGTCGTGCAACCCTCTGCTCCAGACGCACAATCCCAGAAACTAGTTCCTCAAATTAAGGTCTGTGTTTGTCACTCAACTTCGCTTAGGCAGGAGTGGCCTCCTCACCTGTGATAATCTCCTTCTTATGTTCTCCTTGCTTCGACAGTCGTGGGTTATTTTGCTTTCAAGGTAGCAGGTTTGATAACTTCGTCTGCTCGTCACCAGCAATTTTGATAAGTTTCTCGTTATTCTCATTCCTATCACGCCTCGCTACTTACATTAAATTGTTCGTTCTATTCAACGGATACTGTAATTCTTCTTCACATTGAGTGAGGATAGCATCAGCGAATCCTAACATTGACATCCTTTCTAGTTGGATTTTAATCCCATTCTTGACGCTTTCTTTTATTTCCTCCATTGCGTCTTCAATGTACAGATTGAACAGTACCGCGTCCCCGTCTTGCACACATTGTAAACCGACAACTATGTTCTTAGCCTGCTAGTATTATTATTCCATCTTTGTTCTTGTGCATACTGTGTTCTACCCGTCCTAGCCTATAGCTTACTCCTATATCTCGCAGAATTTCGAACTTCTTACACCATTGTATGCTGTCTGACACTTTTTCCAGGTGCAGAAATCATGTGAACGTGCCTTGATTTTTTTTTTTTCAGTCGTACTGTAGTTATCAATTGCAATGTCAGAATTGCCTCTCTTGCGTCTTTACCTTTCCAGGAAACAAACTGATAGTCGTCTTGCAGATCCTCAGTTTTCTTCTTCGTCCTTCAGTACACTATTCTTGTCAGTAAGCACGAGCTGTTCTGCAGATTATTCTTTAGTTCTCGTGCTTATCAGCTCTTGTTATCGTTGGAATTTTGTGTGGTGCTTTGCTCTGTGGTCCTTGGCCGAAAGTCTGATTGTTCGTGGCCAGTCTCACACATTCTGTGATGAAAAGTATCCGGACACATTCAGAAACAGATCCAGCTACTGCCAGGTACTCCGTATCAGCGACCTCAGTAGTCATTAGACATCGTGAGAGAGCAGAATGGGGCTCTCCGCGGAACTCAAGGACTTCGAATGTGGTCAGATGATTGTATGTCATGTATGTCATAAGTCTGTGCGAGGGCTCCACACTCCTAAACATTCCTAGGTCCACTGTTCCTGATGCGACAGCGAAGCGGAAACGTGGAGAGACACGTACAGTACAAAAGCGTACAGGCCGGCCTCGTCTGTTGACTGATAGAGATCGCCGACAGGTGAAGAGGGTCTTAATGTGTAATAGGCAGGCAACTGTCCAGACCGTGACACAGGAATCCCATACTGCATCAGGAGCCACTTCAAGTACTATGACAGTTAGGTGGGAGGCGAGAAAACTTGGTTTACATGGTCGAGCGGCTGCTCATAAGCGACACATCACCCCTGTAAATGCCAAACGACACCTCACTTGGTGTAAGAAGCGTAAACATCGGACGATTGAACAGTGGAAAAACTTTGTGTGGTGTGACGAATCACAGTACACAATGTGGCGATCCGATGGCAGGGTGTGGGTATTGCGAACGCCCGGTGAACGTCATCTGCCAGCATGTGTAGTGCCAATAGTAAAATTCGGAGGCGCTGGTGTTATGGTGTGGTCGTGTTTTTGATGGAGGGGTCTTGCACCCCTTGTAGTTTTGCGTGTCACTATCACAGCACAGAATGTCCACTGATGTTTTAAACACCTTCTTGCTTCTCATTGTTGAAGAGCAATTCGGGGATGGCGATTTCATCTGTCAGCATGATCCAGCAACTGTTCATAATGCACGACCTATGGCGGAGTGGTTACACGACAATAACATCCATGTAATAGACTAGCATGCACAGAATCCTGACTTGAATACTATAGAACACCTTCGTGCCAGGTCTCACCGACCGACATCGATACCTCTCCTCAGTGCAGCACTCCGTGAGAATAGGCTGCCATTCCCCAAGAAACCTTCCAACATCTGATTGAACGTATGCCTGCGAGAGTGGAAGCTGTCATCAAGGCTAAGGGTGGGCCAACACCACACTGGATTCCAGCATTACAAATGGAGGAATCCACGAACTTGTAAGTCATTTTCAGCCAGGTGTCCCGATAATTTTGATCGCGTAGTGTACATCCTACACACTAATGTGGCTAATCGTTTGATTGCCATTTCCTCGATGGTTTTCGAAATTCCGATATAAAGTTAGATATTCCTTCTGCCTGATTTGATCTTAGTTTTCCAGAGCTGTTTTAAATTCTTACTCAAATGCTGGGTCTCCTAACTTTGACGTATACAGTTTTTTCCTCTACCACGTCATCAGATAACTATTCTTTGTCATGGAGGCCTTCAATGTACTCTTGAATCCTATCCTCAATAGGTTAATGGTCACCGTGGGGTCTGGGTCCGATTCGTGGTCGGGTCGGAGGTTTGTTCCGCTTGGCGACTGGGTGTCGTATTATCTTCATCATGATTTCATTCTCATCGACGGTCAAGTCGCCGAAATGACGTCCACTAAAAATACTTGCACCAGAGGAACGGTCTGCAAGTTGGGAAGCACTAGGCGCACTCACAATTACATTTTCATTTTATATATCCGCTCTCTCTCTCCTCAGCGTTTAACGCAGGAATTCCTGTTGCACTCCTAATGTTGCCGTTCTTGCTTTTGATTTCACTGGGGGTTGTTTTGACTTTCCTATACGCTCGGTCAGTCTTTCCGACATTCATCTCTTTTTATATTTCTTCGCATTCTTTCTGCAACCATTTCCGTTCGCACCCAAAAATTCCTATTAATTTCAATGCTAACTGATTTATATTGCTGTACCATCGTTCCCTGAATATTTTTGTACTTTCTTCTTTCGTCGATCGATAATCCCTCTATTATCGAAGGTTTCTAAGCAGTTAACTGCCTATGTTTGTCTTCCCAGCATCCGCGATTGTTCTCTTTCGAGAGTTCCATCCTTCTCCAACTGAACTGCCTAATGTGGTCTTCATTGTCGGAGTATCCACATCGTTAGTGAAGTTCAAAAGCGTGTCGTTTATTCTCAGTACCTGGGTACCCACCCGCCTTCCTTCCGCACTGATTCTTCCATATGAGTCTCTCAAACTTCAGCCTAGTTTTCATAATTACTAACATCTAAAAGGGGATTATTCCGCGGGATTTGTCTCATGCAGAACTACTGCTCAGAAAAAACATAGCTGCAAACAATTGATTTCGAACTATTTTCGGTAACGAGAGCGGAGGCATTTATTGGAAGAAAACAACGCTATCCAGAATCTTTCTCTTGTTTCATTAATATTAACATAGTTTCACCAGATGTTGGTTAAGGTTGTTATGCATTATGAATTCGTGATACTTCCGAAAAAGTCGTCTTCATAAAGTACAGAAAATCTGAAAAGGGGAAACTCGTGCGTCATTATTTTGTTTTGCTAATATTTAGAGTAAAATTAACGTCATTTTTTATCGTAAGGTTTTCCAAAAGCCGCCTGTAACCGGAACAGCGATACCAAGCTCGTGTTGGAATATCAATCGCGCGGGGAGTTCTTCGTATGTGTTCTCAGTAATTAGGACTAATACAGTGAATTACATATCCTCCATGAGGCAGTACGTTCCAAGAACGCGACCTGTTAAACTTTTCCAAAGATAAGACCTTACTTTGTTTCACTCAGTAGCGAATCTATTTGTGCATTACGCAACCAGTATGTTTCATTCAGAGGATAAAGTTCTCAAATCTTTATAATGTGATAATTTTACATTATAAAATTTATTTTTGTATCTATATTTACCGGATTTGGTGATTTTTGAAAGACAGAGCAGTTGCGATATTTCCGTAAATACTGATTTACGTCGAAAAGGTACATACTCTACTTTATTGGTACGTCGTTTATCTTTACGGATACGGAGAACAGGGTAAAACAATGATGGAAGACCAAGAACGAAGTGCTCGCATTGGGAAAGATATAACACAAGGATTTAGTCTTTCGCCCCTTCTGTTCAACCTATACAATGAAGAAGCAAAACGGAAACAAAAGTAAAGTACGTAAGTGGTATTAGTACTCAGGATGAAAGGACGTCTTGAGCAATTCCTCTTCAGCCCCTATAGTTTCATGAAGTTCCGACAGGTGGCGGCACCTTTCGTAGCCTCCACAATGACGTTTGGAGGTGCGTTGAGTCTCTTTTGGCATAAAAACAGAGCATCGCAGATATTCATAGGTGCTTGCCGAATGTATATAGAAACCTGGTTTTGGACGAATGCACGGTGAGTCGTTGGGCGTAGCGTCTGTCGTTATCGCAACAAGATCGCGCAAACCTGTCCGATCTCCCAAGTACTGGACTCCGCACACAGCTGTGATCCCTGCTGTGTTGGAACTTGCGGACACGCTCATTCGAGGCGATCACCTCGCTACACAACTGGACGTCACTGTCGATAGTGCTGACACACTCGTTCACCAGTTGGCGTACTCACAGAGGTGTGTGCGCCCCTGGATGCCTTCCCACATAAAAGAACACCATGGATAGCAGAGAAGGACTATTTGTGCGTAACTGCTTGCGCATCACGATGCTGATCAAGACAATAATTTTTCTAACGTCGTCACAGGAGAGGAAGTGTGGCTTCATCATTTCGAACCGGAAACCAAACGAAAATTCATGGAGTGGCACCACACCACTTCTGCTCTGAAGAAAAGGTTAAAATCCTCACTATCGGCAGCGGTCGTCTGGGACTGTGAGGGGTTGGTCTGATATCCTCTCTCAAGGTGCAAAGTTCCGCTGTGAAGTATATTGTGATACCCTGAGGAAAAATTGTGAGGTCATCCACATGAGTCCTGAAAAGAATCTGTTAAACTTCGGTTAGACGCTAAATCTGTCAAATCTAAAGGCTGTAAATCCGACTAGGTACCTTGGAGTTACAGTTATGAAAAACTCAAATACGAAAGAGCACAAAGAAAATGTTTCGGGGAAAGGAAACCAAAGGCTGTGAAGATTGCGTTATATTGGCAGAACACTTAGAAAATGTAGCAGATCTACTAAAGAAACTGTCTACGCTACACTTGTCCGTCCTCTTTAGAGTACTTCTGCGCGATCTGGGATCCTTACCAGATATACGATTAACGGAGTACATCGAGAAAGTTCAAAGAAGAGCAGCACGCCTGTGTATTATCGCGGAATAAGGGAGAGAGTGTAACGGACATTATACAGGATCTGAGTTGGATACCATGAAAATAAAGGCCGTTGCGGCGGAAGATTCTCACGAAATTTTAAGTATCAGCTTTCTCCTCCAAATATGAAAATATATTGTTGACCCCGACCTAAATAGGAAGACACGATCATAATAATAAAATGAGGGAAATCAGACCACACACGGAAAAATACAGATGTTCGTTTTCTTTCGCGTGCTGTTAAACATTGGAATAATAGAGAATTATTGTGAAGGTGGTTCGATGAACTCTCTGCCAGGCACTTAAGTGTGATTCTCAGAGTATCCATGTAAATTTGGATGTAGGTATTAGAGAATGCCGCTATGGGGCGACTGACGTTGGACACGGGATAGACGTACGCGTCGGCTCTCGGTGGCCCTGGGAGTGGCCCCTCTGCGACCAGACCTTTGTGCAGGTCGTGCCGCGCGGAATCTGGAGCGCGAAGCCGCCGGTGTCAGCGGCGCCCCGGCCTGCAGCCTATCGATTGGCTGCCGCTCGTCCAACCGCCATCCGGCCAGCCAGCCACCCCAATTACCACCTGACACACAGCGGCCGCCCACGCTCCGTCGCCGGCGGACAGCCGCCAGACGCCGGGGACGGCCGTCGCGACGCTCCGAGGACGATGACCGCCGACGCTTTCTTCGTACTCAGACTGGGCCGAAGGGTCAGGAGGCCGAGACGGCGCTAAATTGGTCGGAGGGAAGCTGACACTGCCGCGACGGCTGCTGACAACCTCATCAGCTGCAACGACTTGTGTGCTGTGAAAAATCTACGGTTGTTCGGACTTTCAATATCAGTGAAATTCTCCAACAGCTGTGTAACTAAGATGTTATTTTATTTTATTTTGACGACAACATGTTTCAGCGTTCCAGTATGCCATCTTCAGACACCACATGCAGCTCTCAAATTAAATGATAATGCCATACAGTGCCATATATACACAAAGTCCAGCGAGAAACGATATGTCATGCCGTGCTATATATTCACGAAATCCAGGCATATATGGCACTGTATGGCATTATCGGTTATTTTGAGAGATACATGTGGTGCCTGAAGATGGCCTAGTGGAATGACGAAAGTGGTTGTCATCAAAATACAATAAAAATTACAATTTAGTTACATGGCTGTTCGTGATTTTCATTGATATTGACATTTATTTAACCAGCTGATGTCCCCCATCCATAATGGATCAACAGAAGTAGTTCGGACTGTCTACAAATCTTAACAGGTTTTTCACTTAAGCAGCGTTTGTGCGAAAGTCAGCTTGCCCTTTTCTCGCATGACATTCTGCGAACCATGGATGAAAGACACTAGGTAGTTTCCACTTTCCTACTTTTCCGGAAAGCTTTGGACACGGTGCCTCATTGCAGACTGTTAACGAAGGAACGATCATACGCATTAGGGTGCTCGAAGACTTCATAAGTAATTGATTCCAGTATGTTGTCATAGAATTTGTCGACCTGGGAAAAGCGTTCTATAACCTGAAATGGTGCAAGACGTTCGAAATCCTGAGGAAAAGACGGGTAAAGTACAATACTCACAAAAAAGAATCAAGATGGATGAACAAAAGTGGATGACCAAGAACGAAGTCCACGTGTTAAAAAGGTGTAAGACACGGATGTACTCTCTATATGATGAAGAAGCAATGGCGGAAGCAAACGGTTCAAGAGCGGAATTTACTTCAAGTAGAAAGGATATCAATGAAAAGATTCGCTGACAATATTGCTATCCTCATTGAAAGTGAATAAGAACTACAGGAACTGTTGACTGGAATGAGCAGGCTAGTGAGAACAGAATATGGGTTGACATTAAATCGAGGAAAGACGAAAGTCGTGGTTGGCCAGCCACTGTAATCTACTTTCATGTTTTACTCTCTTCTGATTCTAGTGTCTCTCTGTTGTTTTATTGTACTCTTTCGTTCCTTTCAGTGTTCGTTGCCTTCCCTTCGTTCTTGTGGCTTTTCCTTTCTTTCCGTTTTCTGTTATATGCTTCGTCCGTTTTATTCTCACACTTATGGGATTGTTTATTAGGAACAAGGGACCGATGACCTCGTAGTCTCATCTCTTTCCCCGCGTTGAAACCAACCAACCAAAGACGAAAGTAATGAGAAGTAGCAGACATGTGAACAGCGAGAAACTTCACGTCATAATTGTTGATCACAAAGTATGTGAAGATAAGTAATTCTGTTACCTGGACAACAAAGTAATTGGTGATGGACGGAGCGAGAAGGACATAAAAAGCAAACCAGCACTGGCAAAGAGACCATTCTTCGGAAAGAGAAGTCTACTAGTATCAAACATACGCCGTAATTTGAGGAAGATATTCCTGAGAATTCACGTTTGGATACAGCGTCGTATGGTAGCGAGACACAGAATGTGGGAAAAGTACAACATAAGAGAATCGCACCATTTGAGACGTTGTGCTAGAAAAGAATGTTGAAAGGTTGACTGATAAGGAATGAAGAGGTTCTCAGTAGTATCGGCAAGGCAGGTAGTGTAAGGAAAACACTGCAAAGAAGGAGGGCCAGACTGATAGGACATACGTTAAGACATCAGTGAATAACTTCCATGATCAGTGGCTGTCAGCTGTACTATGATCTAGAGGAAGGCGTTTTACTTGAGTGACTGTACGAGGATACAACAAAATTTGGAAAATACTTTCTTTTCGGCGTGATGAACGACATTTTGGTTCTAAATTTAAAAAAATGATAATGCAGACGAATAGGAAAAACAATGCCGTAATGTTGTAATACAACGTTAGTAGTGTATTGCTTGATACAGTCTTGTCGATTATACATCTGGGCGTAACGTTGCAAAGTAATATCAAATGGAACGAGCACGTCACGTTCTTAGTAAGGAAGGTATATGGTCGCCATCTGGTTCATTAATTAAAACTTCCTGGATTTACTGCCATGGCCCACACATAAAATTTCTTCTCCTTTCTGACGTTTCGTTGCCTACTGCGGACAACATCTTCTGAGGTGAGTCGGCGACTGGCTGCTTCTGGTTGTTGGGAAAATTGTAGGGAAGTGTGGTTCTTCCGTGAAGAAGACCGTGGGTGGAACGCTAATGCAATCTTGAGAACTGCTCTAATGTTTGGGATCCTTACCGGGTCAAATTACAGGAAGACATCGAAGCAGTTCATGGGCGTGCTACTAGATTTGTTATCGGTAGGTTCGATCAACGTGGGAGTTTTACAGAGATGCTATGTGAGCTCAAATGGGAGTCGCCGAAGGAAGATCACATCCTTATCGCGGAACGTCAGTAGAAAGCCCTTCCGCAACCCTCAAATTACCTTTCAGGTTATAATCGTGAGTTCTTAATTTCACATTTACTCAGCCCAGCATATGTAAGCAAGTAAAAGTCCAATAACATGTGAAGCAACCTACTGACTCTACTGTACCCAGTCACCCAGCACTTAATGTTTTCGGAACCACTTCACACTTAACACATTTGCTGAGCTACCAATATCCATGGTGGCATACATTGACTCATTACTGACCTCAGAGCAAATATGCGGGGTTTTTACATTGGTGCACAAATGTGACCCTAATATCACCTGGGGCAGCAATTGAATTAACACTCAACCCTTGTGAAACTGTGATTTACTCACTCGAGTATGCCCCTTCTCTGTGGACAGTCGCCAAAGAGACAATCACTTGACGTCACTTCATACACCCTCGCACCATTCCCTCTACCTCCATTAACTTCCCCACCTGCGCCTCCCCCCCCCCCCCCGACCCCCCGCCCCCAAATTCGTTTTTGATCAGTGAACGTAACATCCTTGACTTTGTAGGTTTATTCCTCCATATCGCAGAATGTTTGGGAGGCAAGAGTTGAGCAAATAGTATGAATGGCCGTTCTTTTGGATTAACTCCTTACACAGTGTTCACTACAATCTCTGCCTCTGAATGTGAAAGGCACAATACATTGACAGCTATTAATATCCTATTCGTGTATACCCTGTGTCGTTCATTCACTCACTGTTTACGCCCATAATGTGAAACTGTTTATTTTCTCATTGCCGTAGTGAGAGGCATCCTTTTACACAGTTTTTGATGAAAGCTTCTAACTGACTGTCTACCAATATAACCTCTGTAGCCCTCTCAGCTCTCTCTAGTAAGTGGAGAAAACACTTGTAATGTCTCTCTGTCTCCTAAACCGATCACTTCTTTCTGTTCATTCGATAATACCAAGTAATACAAAAACCGTACCGTTTCCAGACTCTATAACTCTCGTGCCTTCATCATTTCTAACAGAGGATGACGTAAGCTGGTGAACTGCTTACTCCAATGTTGATTCTCAACCTCTGAAGTCACTAATTCGTCCCCTGACTGCTATCTTCGTCCTGCAACATATCAAGGTTTAACCAACTAATCTGCAGCGATTTGGATGACATAATATTTTTTATTACCAATTTTATCTGTACAGTGGTGGCCTGCGAGTCTTCTTAAGAACTTCATATCACTCACCCAGTACACATAATGAGTCACCCTAGATTATAACATTCTTATCTCTGCAAGGGACGGCACCTCATCTTCGAAAAATTTGACAACATAGTTTATTTCAATCTGCGCTGATTGGACGGCAGGAAATGCGTTACTGACGTCATGCTAGTCCCCCATCGCGTAACAAAACTCAGACGCCTGTCTGTAGGTAAGATTTCCATAGAAAGCAACCTTATTGGCCAACTCATGCCTTCTCAACCAGCTGACAGATGGAGCGTTCGTAAATGCTATTATTGCAACATCATAGCAAAAGCGTGCAAGGGCACAGAACTATAATATCTCTACAAATTACACTACGACTAACTGCACGTACACACAGTCCACAACCAAACTCTTCTGCCAGTTGCGGCACAGGAACTTATGGGAGTGATAAGTGGCTGGGAATTACGTTGGCATAACTTCCAACAAATTTCAATTCAATTCACTGAAAAGTACAAACATCCCAGGATTCTTGCGGAATAAGCAGTGAGCAAGGTACTCAACACTGAGATTAAGAAAGCCAACGTACGACCTCAATGCTGAGAAACCAAAATCAGAATTACGACCTAATACAGACAGTGCATTTTTAATTAACTTGCCCTAATAGAATCAGTGATCATTACAATAACAAGGCACAAGCAAATAAATAATTCACCAGAACAGTACGCAATAGACAGTGCCGATAAATGAAACTCTCTGAGTACATTCAGGCTGCACGTAAGTCCATGAATTAAGGTACACAAATAAGAATGCGCACTGAAAGAATCAAGTCACTCGATACCAGATCTCATGCCAAAAGCAAATTCCAGAAGTAACTGACGAAAGCCAACAAAAAAAAAGGCAAAATTCCAAGACAAGACGAAGAGATGGAGAAAGTATATGAGGATGTATATGAGGATATTGAAAGGGTAACACAGTATGTAAAGCGAGATGATAATGTAGCAGTCATGGGAAACTGGAATGCAGTTGTAGGGGAATGAGCAAAAGAAATGGTTAAAGGCGAATATGGGATTGGGACAAGGACTGATAGAGGATAAAGACTAATTGAGTCCTGTAATACTGAGTTCAAGAATCACAAGAGAAGAAGGTACACTGGGAGAAGGCCGGATGGTACAGGAAGATTTCAGTTAGATATCATCATGGTCACACAAATTCCGCAATCAGGTACTAGATTGTAAGTTGTACCCATGAGCAGATACAGACTGAGATCACAATGTTATTGTGATGAAGAGTAGTCTGAAGTTAAAGAGACCATGCAGGAATAATCAATGCGAAAACAGAAGTACTAAGGAATGACGAGATACGCTTCAACTTCTCTAATGCTGTAGATACAGCAATAAGGAGCAACTCAGTAGACAGCATAGGTGAAGAGGATTGGATATCTCTAAAAAGGGCAATCACAGAAGTTCGAAAGGAAAGTGTAGGTACAAAGAAAGTAACAGCGGAGAAAACATGATTAACAGAAAAAAATACTTCAGTTGATCGATGAATGAAGGAAGTACAAAAATGTTCAGGGAAATTTAGGAAAACAGAAATACAAGTCACTGAGGAATGAAATAAATAGGAAGTGCAGACGGAAGCTGAGATGAAGTGGCTGCATGAGAGATGTAAGGAAATCAAAAAAGAATTGATTATCGGAAGACTGACTCAGCATATAGGAAAGTCAAAATAACCTTCGGTAGAGTTAAAAGCAAGGGTGGTAACATTAGGATTGCTGCCCGGAATTCCATTGTTAAATACAGAGGAGAGAGAGGATACTTGGAAACAGAACACTGAAGGCCTCATGTGGGGGAAGAAGAAACAGGAGCCGATTTAGAAGAGACAGGGGGTCCAGTATTAGAATCAGCACTCAAAAGAGCTTTGGTGGACTTAAGATCAAATAAGGCAGAAAGGATGGATAACATTCCATAACAATTTCAAAACTCATTGGAAAAGTGGCAACAAAACGACTATTCACATCGGTGTGTAGAATGTACGACTCTGGCGACATACTATCTTACTTTCCGGAAAGTATCCACACAATTCCGAAGACTCTAAGAGGTGACAAGTGAGAGAATTTTCTCACAATAAGCTTAAGAACTCACGCGTCCAAGTTGCTGGCAAGAATAATATACACAAGAACGGAAAAGAAAATAGAGGTTGTGTTAGATGACGATGAATGTTCAAATGTGTGTGAATCCCTAAAGATCCGAACTGCTGATGTCATCGGTCCCTAGACTTGCACACTACTGTAACTAACTTCTGCTAAGAACAACACACACACACACACACACACACACACACACACACACACACACACTCGCACACACACACACACCAATGCCGGAGGGAGAAATCTAACCTCCTGTGGGAGCAGCCGCACATTCCGTGAAAAGGCGCTCAAACCGTGCGGCTACTCCGCGCGGCCGATGACGATGCGTTTGGCTTTAGGAACGGGATTGGCACCCGAGAAAATATTCTGACGTTGCGGTGGATAGTGCGAACAAGGATAAAGAAAAATCAAGACATGGAAAAAGCGTTCGAGAGTGTAAAATGGTACTAGATGTTCGAAATTCTGAGAAAAATGAGCGCAAGCTTTAGGAAGACACGAGCAGTATACAATATGTTCAAGAGCCAAGAGGGAATAATAAGAGTAGACGAATAAGAGAGAAGCTCTCAGTTTAAAGACGATGTAAGGCAAAGATGCAGTCTTTCGCCGCTACTATTCAGCCTGTACATCGAGAAAGATTGATGGTTGGTTGGTTGGTTGGGGAAAGAGACCAGACAGCGTGGTCATCGGTCTCATCGAATTAGGGGAGGATGGGGAAGGAAGTCGGCCGTGCCCTTTCAGAGGAACCATCCCCGCATTTCCCTGGAGCGAAAGATAGATGGAAATAAAAGAAAGATTCAGGAATGAGATTAAAATTCCATGTGAAAGGATATCAATGATAATATTCGCTGATGACATTGCTATCCAGAGTGAAAGTGAAGAAGAATTACATGGTCTGTTGAATGGATTGGCCTAATTAGTTGAGTGTATGGATAGAGAGAAAATTGAAGAAAGACAAAAGTAATGAGAAGTAGCAGAAATGTGAACAGCGAGAAACGTAATATCAGGATTGATGTTCACGAAGAAGATGAAGTTAAGGATTTCTCCTACCTAGGCAGCAAAATGAGCTATGACGGACGTGGCAACGAGGACATCAAAAGCAGACTAGCACTGGAAAGAAAGGTATTCTTGGCCAAGGGAAGTCTACTAGTATCAAAGATGTGCCTTAATTTGAAGAAGATATTTCTTAGAATCTACGCTTGGCGCAAAACCGGAACAGAAGATAAGCGAAACATTTGAGATGTGCTGCTACAGACGAATGTTGAAAATTTGTGGGACTGGTAAGGTAAGGAATGAGGAGGTTTCACGCAGAATCGGGGAGGAAAGGAATATATGGGAACACTGAGAAGGAGAAAGGCAGGATAATAGGATATCTGTTAAGAATTACTTCCATGGTACTAGAGAGAGCTTTAGAGTGCAAAAACTGAGAGGAAGATAGAGACTGGAGTACATCCAGCAAATAATTGAGGTACTAATCTGAGATGAAAAGGTTAGCGGTTCTTGGCAGCCAGCATCAAATCACTTAGAAGACTGAAGACTAAAAAGAGAAAAAAAGAAGCAATGAGCTCCAGCAACAACGGCAGTTCGATTGTGACAGGCTCACTTCCTTCAGCTATTACAGTTTCTGTTTGTACACTACATGCAGCAGCGGCTACCTTTTATATGCATATGTGTATCTGTCTGTGCCACCATAGCTCCAAAATGAAAGGTCCGATTTTAATGCAGTTTTTATTTAAAAGCTAGTTTAATGTCGATGGCTCTTAGCTATGTTCCATGAAACGTTGCTCAGCTTTTTAAATTCATCAGGTAAATTAATTAAAAATGTTTCCCGCCATTGTTATCTGTTGATACACGCTAATACATAAGAGTTACATCAAGTTACGTGATACCTGTTTCTACAATTCAGAAAGATCTATGTAGGAATCCGCGAGGACATACGTTTATCTCTTACGGTTGAACCAAGAATATTGATTTTTGTCTTTTCAAGTCGCCCATTTGTACACCTATAGAGCAAAAAATGGGAGACGGTGACTCAAATGTGATAGATAAAAGTAAACTAAGTAGACTTTTTTGTAGTACCTTTTGAGGTCTACAATTCAGTACTAAATCAAATGATTTTACCCTAATAGTTTAGTCAGCAGGAGAGCGCAATGATAGCCCACTTTATTCCTCGTTGATGAATTATCGCCACTGCTTATTACATATGTAACCTAAATTAGCTAAAACTATTTAAAGCATCTTCAGTGAGTATAGTCTCTGTCGGTCCATTGTGGGCGGGAAACATCGGCTGGTATGTATTTTTCAATTCAATAAACATTACCAACAGCCGTACACTTTATCGCGACACAACTTGATTGTCTTAGAATTTAGACAATTTGGCATCTATAGATAGGTCGTGTTAGGTATTGCCTTATACTCCCAGTATAATTGTATGAAGTTGTCAGCTGTGAATTTAGAGAACTCGCCTTGCTTAAATATGATTTGACTTTCCTATTGATTTGTTTCGCTGTGGTAATACCGACCTGTTACGTGATATAAAGGAAACCAGTCATATCTTTTACTCCGATTTACTGTACAACTAAAGTCACAAGATAGTTGTGAATATTCTTAATGTTCGCTATGCATGCTATTTTCTCTTAATATCTCGACTGCCGTTGGGTTTTTGCATCAAGTTGTTTTTAATCTGTGACAACTACTTGTCTTACCATCCGTGATATTGCCTAGGCTTTAAATACGCATACTATTGTAATTCATGACATTTTACTTTGAATGAAGATTGGTACTCATATACACTAGGCGGTTCCTCATCTAAAGGAATTTTGTAGGACTTTATTTTAAAAACACTGACGAACTTTGTTTCTACGGAGCTCTTGGTTGTACCCTGTCGGTGCCGATTTTTTAATAAATTTATTTGTTCCCTAGTAAAATCTGTGATGTTAAATAGTTTTATGACTAACACGTATGTACACATCTTTTAATCTATTGTGCTGGATATACATAGAGGTTTGTTTTAATAGTACTAACAACTCGTATATAAACATGTTTTAGTCTATTGTGCTGGAATGTACACATAGATTTGATTTAACGCCAGTACGTCCATAATTTTTAAATTTAAATGGCATTATGATTACCTGTCACTTGTAAACTTGATTTGTACACCTTTATATTATTACATGTATACTCTTTTATTATGCAGGGGACTGAAGGTGGCAAATGGAATTTCCGAAACTGGTTGCGTTCTAAATAAAATAAAATACCTAAAAATAAAGTGTACGGCTGTTGGTAAAGATTCTTGAATTGAAAAATCAATGAATATAGGTGTCAATTAAAAAAGAAACACGTAAACTGCGTAAATGAAAAAGGTCCCATAATGAAATTTCGTGTTTCGTCCTGGAAAGTATTCGTGCAAATGTGGGATAGTGTGTTGACCGTATCGATCTACTAATAAAATATCAAGTTCAACAAGCATAAAATAAATTATATCAAAAGTTTAAAAAATCCATACAAAGAAACCTCTAATACACTGACACACACACACACACACACACACACACACACACACACACACACATATATATATATATATATATATATATATATATATATATATATACACTCCTGGAAATGGAAAAAAGAAGACATACATTGACTCCGGTGTGTCAGACCCACCATACTTGCTCCGGACACTGCGAGAGGGCTGTACAAGCAATGATCACACGCACGGCACAGCGGACACACCAGGAACCGCGGTGTTGGCCGCCGAATGGCGCTAGCTGCGCAGCATTTGTGCACCGCCGCCGTCAGTGTCAGCCAGTTTGCCGTGGCATACGGAGCTCCATCGCAGTCTTTAACACTGGTAGCATGCCGCGACAGCGTGGACGTGAACCGTATGTGCAGTTGACGGACTTTGAGCGAGGGCGTATAGTGGGCATGCGGGAGGCCGGGTGGACGTACCACCGAATTGCTCAACACGTGGGGCGTGAGGTCTCCACAGTACATCGATGTTGTCGCCAGGGGTCGGCGGAAGGTGCACGTGCCCGTCGACCTGGGACCGGACCGCAGCGACGCACGGATGCACGCCAAGACCGTAGGATCCTACGCAGTGCCGTAGGGGACCGCACCGCCACTTCCCAGCAAATTAGGGACACTGTGGCTCCTGGGGTATCGGCGAGGACCATTCGCAACCGTCTCCATGAAGCTGGGCTACGGTCCCGCACGCCGTTAGGCCGTCTTCCGCTCACGCCCCAACATCGTGCAGCCCGCCTCCAGTGGTGTCGCGACAGGCGTGAATGGAGGGACGAATGGAGGCGTGTCGTCTTCAGCGATGAGAGTCGCTTCTGCCTTGGTACCAATGATGGTCGTATGCGTGTCTGGCGCCGTGCAGGTGAGCGCCACAATCAGGACTGCATACGACCGAGGCACACAGGGCCAACACCCGGCATCATGGTGTGGGGAGCGATCTCCTACACTGGCCGTACACCACTGGTGATCGTCGAGGGGACACTGAATAGTGCACGGTACATCCAAACCGTCATCGAACCCATCGTTCTACCATTCCTAGACCGGCAAGGGAACTTGCTGTTCCAACAGGACAATGCACGTCCGCATGTATCCCGTGCCACCCAACGTGCTCTAGAAGGCGTAAGTCAACTACCCTGGCCAGAAAGATCTCCGGATCTGTCCCCCATTGAGCATGTTTGGGACTGGATGAAGCGTCGTCTCACGCGGTCTGCACGTCCAGCACGAACGCTGGTCCAAATGAGGTGCCAGGTGGAAATGGCATGGCAAGCCGTTCCACAGGACTACATCCAGCATCTCTACGATCGTCTCCATGGGAGAATAGCAGCCTGCATTGCTGCGAAAGGTGGATATACACTGTACTAGTGCCGACATTGTGCATGCTCTGTTGCCTGTGTATATGTGCCTGTGGTTCTGTCAGTGTGATCATGTGATGTATCTGACCCCAGGAATGTGTCAATAAAGTTTCCCCTTCCTGGGGCAATGAATTCACGGTGTTCTTATTTCAATTTCCAGGAGTGTATATATATATATATAATGAAACGTCCCCTTAGAAAAATTAATCAATTACTGTGCTGATAAACCTCTTACGTTATTTGCTTTTCAAACAGCTGAGCAGAACTGAACGTTCTCAGACATTACTCTCTTTACTTATTCTGATCAACACTAAACTGACACACAATATTTTTTTTGCGCAACGCAATCTGAATTTCAATAATCCCTACAAGAGAATGGCCCTAACATTAACCTATACGTTTCACAAATCACTTACCTCACAAAACTCTTCGTTACTCGAACTACTGCAATACAGCGAGCGCCACTACTGCCAGCTAAATAAAAGATTCAAACTACTGAAGGCACTAACTACTGATAGGCATAGTTAGCAAATAAAGATTTTGATAGAGAACAAACCATGTATTTCCCTTAATAGTGTTCAAAAGTCATAATATATATATAGCAGTTCATGACACCCATTCTTACAAATGTACTGTTTCTGATGGACACACGTCCAGATCATCCGCTCTCAAAAATCCGCCATCTCACTTCCCCACATCCACCACTGCTGGCGGCTCACCTCCAACTGCTCAACGCTACGCGCTGTTAACAGCCAACTGCCCAACACTACAATAGCCGACAACAATACAAACCAGCCACAGACTGCACACAGCACAACCAGTGATTTTCATACAGAGCGCTACGTGACGTTACCAATATAAAACCCTAAACAGCCTACTTACAATATACTTGTCGGGGTATCGGCAAGTAAATAAAATAAAAGTAGAGTACATCTAGAAATGGTAAAGTATTAAATTTAAATACATGTAAGCTATCTAGCCAACGTAGGTAAATATCAAAACAACGACATCGAATCGTTAAGTCTAAGTCTTAATTAATTATCTCAGAAAAATACGCAGTGTGGACGCCACCGCCAACGACGCCTGCCCCACACTCTACTGCCCGTTCGGATCGCCGCACTTCGTCACGCTCCGCGACTCACCCTCGTGTTTTAATGAAGTGTGAGTTAGTACACTATCATCAGACCACTGCAGGTCATACGCCTCGTAAGATAGAGTACTGTATCAAACTAAGTTCGTACATGATGATGTAAAAACATGGTACAAAATAAGTAGGTAACTCTATTCTTTAACAGTGTTAGGATAATTAACAAGGGACTGATTTACCCAGCAATAATGAAAGTATACTCGTACTTCTATAGAAAGGATAACTGCTATTAATTTCTTTTTTTAATTTATTTACTTAGCACTACCCTGACGCGTTGTCGGTTGGATCAAAATATTACTACTTATATTAAGCTTGAAGGGGCAATACTTTTTTTCTATCTTTCAGAGGTCTTTAGTGTCGAGGTTTCTTAAGTTTTCAATCAAAGTTTTATTTTTCTATACAGTCAGCAGGCCACTTGAGTGCCAAGTTCCCTACTGCCAGCACCTATCACAGCAAGCACCCATTCACCTAATTGTTGTACCAGAAAACGTACAGCCCAACCAGCTCTTTACTCTCGGCAGTGCTGCATTCCTTAGATCCGCGGAGGCCAGTGCCATCCAGTGCTTAAGCCAGAACGACGCTCTGCGGTGACACAAACGCCTGTCACCCTCGACCACCCGTCCGACAGGCTGCCTTGCTGATCGTCACAAGTTGCCCGCATCTTCTCTGCAGGACGGGATCTTCGCCCTCAAACCTGCTTGGTGGTATTAGGTTTTCTGGCCGAACCCAAATTCGCTTCCATTCCACCGCAGCTGCATGTCACTGACCGATTGTGGCTCGCCGAGCACTTGCCGCTCCCTGCTTGCAAACTCTCACGTCTTCTGCTGCCACAGCACTCTCAAAACGTATCGCCAGTGTAGGGAAAGACGAACGTGCCTCAATTCACGGCACAAAATAATCGAATAAAATACGGCACCTAGATTTCTGTTATTGAACGATTCCTCAAAAATAACTGGGCCACTTATCGCTGTAGAAATGCTCTGAATCAAAGGGTACGGTTTTATTGATTAAAGAGCTGCAAGGTAAGTGAGGATAGAATCACATAGTCTACTAATACAGTAAAATTTATGAACACATAGTAATACTACAATTTAATACTATTCTATGAGACGTATTCGGAAAGTAAGACTCGATTAGGCGCGAAATGGAAGCCACTGTGAGAATCCAATGGAACTTTGTTCAGACGTGTTGGGCAGTGTCTTTAGTGTGCCTGTTGATCGCTTCACGTCGCTGTGTTAAGTTCAGAGCTTAAGGTGATCACGGAGAAATGCCTAAAATAACAGTGTCTCCCGCCAAGTACGTGGATCTGGTGAGAGATTTCGCCTGAAGCTATGCAGCCCATGTTAAGTAATTTCATGCGTTTCTTCCTTCAACACAATTTTCAGCCGCATTCTGCAGGGGCAATGAAAATGCTTCTGCAACGTTTTGTATGAGCCGTGTTTGATCACTCATATTACAGCCCATTATTGGCTCTCTCTGCTGTTCATCTCTTCTCACATGAACCGCTGGCTACGAAGACAACATACTGGCACAAACAACGAAACGCAGACCAGCATAGAGAATTGGCGGACAGCACAGGCGGCGACTTTCTGTGACGAGGGTACTCAAAAACTTGTACAACGCCACGACAAATGTCTTAGTCGGGGCGGTGATTATTTAGAAAGGTAGCTGGAAGGTGTGGCTAACTGTTGCGAGTAAAAGGTTTTTGATTTTCGCTGTGATTTTCATTCCGCGACCGATCGGACCTTACTTTCCGAACAGCCTTCGTATTTCCCTGAAGAGAGTTAACGGATTTTATGCAGTATCGAAGACTATTCTGACTTCTTGCACATGGAAAAGAAAATAAGGAAACTTGCTTGCTGGAACAATTGGAAATAGCCATTGATGAAGAAAACTTCAGCAGTGTTATATTATACAAGCGAATGACTGTAGAACACGTAATTTAATGACGTTTACATAAATTTTATTGCTGATGAATGATTGGAGGTACATTGTATTTCAGAGAAGTAATAGTTAAGTCTGGCCAAACAACGTCTTTGGAAATATAAACTCAAGGTGCGTATACACAGTAATACCTCAGGAGTAGCAGCACACGACCATCGCTGGACGGGCAATGAAGCGCCAAGTGGGCATTATTCGTACCCAACGCTGAAGAATTGGAAGGGGTCTGTTACACTGGTTGGACAGGGTAAGTCGACGGCTTCACGAGCCATTGTTCAGTGCGACTTTTATTTTATTTAGTAAATGTCACAGACTGACAGTAGGCTGATGATGAGAGCATTGTCTCTGGAAACGAGTAGTTGAGTTAAATCAATTACTTTTAAGGTAGTTCACTTTAAATACTCTCTCTGACGACGAAGATGGAACAGTTACAATGGGAGGAGCAAACGGAGTGAATTTTCACGCGTTGGAGTGTATATCATGCCATTTCAGTTATTACAAAATAGAGTAAAATTTACAAAGGTTTAGACAGTGTGTGCCCACATATCAGTAAGACATTGCCCTCACTCTGACCTGGATGCATGCACTGATTAAGCGTTTAAGCGTGTCAGAAAGCCGTTGTATTCTCTCCAGCAGCAATCTGACCCAAAAGTAGCCCTTATGTACTGAAAATGTCCGCGGCAGAGTTCACGCCCAAACTAGTTCCACCCATGTATTTCTGGGGTCAGATCTGGGGATGTTGCTGGCCATGGGAATTCCTCCACCTCACGCTGACAGATCATACAGACATGTGCCATGTGCGGACGAGCATTGGCCTGTCGAATAGTGGCATGACAGTACTCTCGCATGATAGGTAACGAACGTGACGTGCCGTTCCGGCGTCAGAGTATCCTTAACCTCGATCAATTGTGTCCTGAAGTCATACCCGATGGCTTCCCACGCCATTATGCAGGGAGTATCACCATAGTGCCTCTCCTAAACATCGGAAAAATGGGACCTCTCCTAATATCGCCGCGTACTTGCCGACAGTGGTCACCTGAGGTGGTGCAGAACCGTGACTTATTGCTGCGTATAGCGCGCCGCTATTATTGGAAGTCCATGCTTCCAGGTTAGAGCACCACTCCAGAATCGGACTTCGTCTTGCAGTGTTAACTACAGCCTACGCGTGGGACGGTGATCCCCTAGTCCGCCCGCTGAATTGTTTCGGACCAACGGTGTGTAATGACACAATGTTTGAGAGAGTCCGTTACTTGTTTTAGTATAGCAGGTGCAGATGTGAAGGTGTTACAGTGTGATTAGTGCAAAATACGGCGACCCTTCCTTGCGATGGTCAAACGTGTTCGACCAGAAACCTAGACGACGAGATTGCTTCCCCTCACATTACCATGCAGTCCGACACCGGATCACCGTCATATGAGAATGCCACATACATCTGCATAAGGATGCTATTCGGCCAGTCGGCCAAATGTAGATCCACAATGAAGTCCCTTCCAAAATTTGTCTTGTTCTGATGACGATGCTTTAGACGAGTATATGGCATCTCTGTATCATCCACAGTAATCACTCAATATCCGACGCTGTTCTCGTTCCTTATATACCCTACCAGACTCCGAACCAATAGTTGACCCAAGCAAATATAGTAAGCACTGGTGGTTGTTGTGTCAATCAGAATTGCTGCTTTAATCATACAGATACCCTCCGATACTGTGTATGTGATCGTAGTTGCATTATATCCCACATGTATTGTGAGAGCTACTCTTTTATGTTGGACCATATTAATATTACTTACACGACAACCCTAGTAAACACAGCATATATTCTTAATGACTTGCAGTAGACACTCTGTTATGAGAAGAACTTAAAGAAATCCATTGAGCATGTATGAGTTTCTTTACGAAATTTAGCCCCACTCTACCCCGCACTCTATTAAAATCTACGTATTACCAAAACCATGAACTCACAATCCAACTTGAACTCGTATGCTAACGTTTGGCTAAACAAAGCCTAATTTGAACTGAACTTTAAATGATCAGAATGCACCTTGTCTTTATATCACGTGCGCAAATGAAGTAAAACAGTTTTCAGGCCCTAATTAAAATTTACATTTCTCTCCCGTCTTGACGATATTGTTTCAGATTTCTCGAAAGCACAGCAGCAAACAGCAAACAGCTAGCGGCTAAGCCATAGTTCTGTTTGTAAATAATTATTCGAACTGTTGCATACCATATGTTGCAATGTTTCAATCTGTAATGAGAACAGTGTGGTGATAACAGTAATGAAATGGTATTCCAAGGCAATGATTTCAGAACGAAGTATGTTTTCAAAAGAACAGAGAAAAGCTTCCGGTGATCTTCACACACAACATTGGTCTGAACAATACTATGCTTAACAAACTGAACAATTATTTGAGAGAGATTAAATGTTAACAGGGAGTTTCTATAAAAACCAAATAGCTTAACCAGTCAATATGTTAACGTGTGACTCAGGGAAGTAGGGTGGTCTTTCTCACTCTGAGCTAGTGAACAAAGTTATCCTGCTACTAATAATCATTTTCACAAAATAGGTGCGCAAAGCTGCAGTCTTATCTCCAATTTCTTTTGTAAAAAAAAGAATATTCAAAATTTATTTTCCTTTCGCCTTTCATTATATACCCCATCATATTCTTCCTTGTTGCCCTTTACAATAAATCTTTCTTTATATAACAGACACAATCACAAGTCAGCATAGCCATACTGAATACGACCATTACCTACCAAATTTCAACTAAGAGTTTATCAGACTGTGCAGAGGCAAAGACTGCTGCAAAGTAAGACCAAAAATTCGTTAACACTCACTTTACTTGCTCTCTCTCTCTTACGTGCACATCGATAACTTAAAAAAATAAAAATGACATGCCCACGTTGCAGATGCTGTAGATATCAAAGGAACAGCTGTCCCAGGGAGTTTATCTGCATTCTGCAACGTGATTTTCTGCAACGACAGTAGCCTCGGTGGCTCACGCGACTATCGTCGGAAATAGAGGATCATTCTTTATTAGACAGCTCTACAGCACATCTTGTCTCTAACTTTGTCTAGGAATCATTTCTCGTCCATCGAAAAATTCATTGGCTTTTCTTTGGCAGATGGCTTCAGGGAATCTCGTGTACTAGCTACTTCAACCTCGCCAACCAAAATGTATGGACATCTCACAACACAAACATTGGCCGGTGGAATTCGCTGCCAGAGCTATAGTTTGGTACACCACTGACGTGAATGAGACGCAACATGCCACATTTTTCTATCACTGCAACATTCACTCGAGGAAATATCACTTCAAGAATTAAAGGAAACTCATTTTGTCAGAATTCCAGATCCGTTCCAAGGAGACACAAAATCACATCTGCTAATACAACAAGTTTGCAAGTCAGGTCTGCAAGTGCACCATTCTTTCTCAATAGCCAATTGCAGTACCCAAGCAAGGTCAATAACTTACGTCACATCGCTTTCATTATTAGCGAGCTGTGTCTCATCGTCAGCAGGCTATTTGCGACCGCGTCATTGTTCTAGTGGAGGAAGGACATTTGATGGCGTCACTGGTCGGGGCACAGTATGGCGTGGATACAGCGCATGTTAATTGATTAGATACAAGTTCGTAAAAGGCCAGTGTAGTTGAATGAACAACGTGCAGGCTTTATATGTAAGATGTCTCATCCTAAAATCAAAGTCCGTTTTTTTCCATAGAGACGCTTTCTTCATGTTCAACAATTTGCAGTATATAAAGTCCTCTGCAACATATGAAACAATTTTGATGATGTGCAGCTAGTTTCCCACATAAAACGTGAGAGGAATTTGGCTATAAATTAGTGAGAGTCACTTATGGTGGAGAAAGATCTCCCTGGATCAATTTAAGACCTATAACTGATATAATATGTGAGAATTATTCACGCAGTTTCAATGATATTACACATAACAGATTGAAAGTGCGTCCCGCCCGGCAAGTCAGGTCTGCAAGTGCACCATTCGTTCTTAATGGCCAATTGCAGTACCCAAGCAAGGTCAATAACTTACGTCTCATCGCTTTCATTATTAGCGAGCTGTGTCTCATCGTCAGCAGTCTATTTGCGACCGCGTCATTGCTCTAGTGGAGAAAGGACATTTGATGGCGTCACTGGTCGGGGCACAGTATGGCGTTCTTGAGCGCACAGTGCGCCTATGGATAAAACGTTATCGACGCTCTGGAGAATCTAGTACGTGTGTGGGAACTGGACCTTGGTTTGCAGTAACGCATGTGAAGAACAAGTAACTCGTCAAGACCTCATAGCAGAATCTTTTCTTAAACGTGGTGGAGTTGAAACGCAATTCTGTTTTTCCCCATTCGGTGTATACGGTTCGGCGCCGCCTTCAAGATGCTATACCTGCTAGTAAATGTTCTGCCAGCTAGGATAATGAGGAGATGAGATAAAGGTGGAAATGCAGCTGCGATGACGGGTGGTAAGTCTTGCTTGGGTAGCTTAGAGCACTTGCCCGAGAAAAACTAAAATGTCCCGAGTTTGAGTCTCTGTCAGGCACACAGTTTTGCTCTGTCAGGGAGTTTCACATAGGCGCACTCTCTGCTGCAGAGTGAATACTTCGTTAAGAATAGTGTCACTCGTCTCTGAGAGCAAGTGATATTTTACGGAGAACTGGTTTTGTCCTCAGCGAATGGTTCAGTAGGTATATACAGGCTGCAAGTCATCTTTCTGTGGCCATGTGTACACGTTAATTAATGTGGACTTGGAATACTTGCAGGGTGGATGGACTTGATGCTGCACAATGTACCCATATTGTAAGTAATATAATGTATGGCCCATCAGTGCGACAGCTGTATCCATCTGTTTCCGGCAGGACCAGTCTTTTGTACAAGTGTTAGAAATGGTGCAGAAGTAGGCTTCAGAACAGAATGAGATTTTCCTCGAATGGCCTCCTTTGGCATTGGACCTAAACCCTACAGAAAACATACGTTGAGAGACGTAGCCGATCATGTGAGAAAACTGGTCTGATCCCTCTCTTAGAATCCGCGATGACCTCCAGAACGTCACCCTAGCTGGTGGCAGAAAATAAGATTTATTGCCTTCCTTGCAGAAGTCAGTGACGTTGAAGGCCTCAGGACCGGATATTAATAGTAAGGAAGCCACATGGTATGCCTTTTCCTGTCCATAATATATTTTAATAAACACTGTGAAATGTTCATTCCATTAATTTCGTGATTTCTAGTGGTTAAACGTGTTTACTATTAGTAAGGCAGCTACAGACCAAACGTTGTTGCCTAGTAGACCGCCAAATGTGCCGCTGAGCTGTGAATGCATTATACTGCCTAACAGTTAGTTACCTCTTGCCCCAGTTCGCATCACGTACTGAAGAGCCTTTACTAGGTTTGCAAAGCCACGAATGGTGCGGCGTTGATTTTTTGCATGTTTCTATTGGATACATCCTTACGCAAAGTATCAAAAAGACCTTAATCCTTCTACTACACTCACAATGACAGGCATTTCTTACTTTTACGAGCAGATCCGTGTTGCGACTGACTCTTACGTGAAATGGCAGATTACTCAAATTTCAGTCGTGGCCTTTTTTGTGCTGTCAAGTTTACGTTCATTTCACAGGAACGGCAGAAATATTTGTCTGAAGGGAGTTTCCTGGTCATGTCGATTTTGCACGTGCCCCCTTATTAACAATACCTTTTTCTTCTGCGTTGAGTTTGAAATTAAAGGCCACGCTATCGCTTCCTGTCCCGAAATGCTGCTACTGTACAAAACAGCTCACGACACTCAACCAACAGCCATTCGTCACAAGAGTGCGGCATGTTCTTCCTCCTTTAATTCCGAGACCAAATCATTGACTGTCCCCAAAAATATGTCTACAAATACATAACACTGGCTCAGTATCACAAGACCAGATGTGTGGTAACAAATGAAAATATACTTAACACTACACTTTTCACTTCTGTATATTTTCACAAGGCATAGATATTTGTAAATTTTTCATCCAATCCCTTGGCTTCAGAGTGCCCATAATTTATTTGCTAAATTGTGTCTATAATTTCGTTTAGAGACGAAACTATTTTCTTCTTCTATCAACCAACATATAGACAGTACGTTTGGCCTTCACAATAAGATGCACTGATAGCGTTTTGTATCAGTTCATGTATTTCAATATATCAGTGGAGTTCAACTGCCACAGGTGAGTCTGGAGATGAGATCGTATAATTTTAAAGATCGATCATTTGAATTAGCGTGAGTAAGCTGCGGACAGGGTTATCCAATGACAGTTTATTCATCGAATCACTCTCTAGCACCTGTTTCGTCGCATGAGTGTGCCGTTTTACTACCGATGGTACATATCACGAAAAAGAGATTGAAGTAACTGCAGGTTCAAGTAGATGTCTTACGCTAATTTCTTACGGTAATTCATTCTACACCTCACTAATTGTTTACTTTACCTATTTATGTTTCCAGTAATAAGCAAAATAGCTCAATACATTTCTGGGGTTCACTAATAAGCCAGTCGAAAAAGTAGCGACGTGGCGGAACGTAAGAGGAACACTTTACAAACATCGATAAACAAGCCAAAGAAGTGGAATTGGTGTGAATCAAACAGCGGTAAGAGCATGCTCTGTTCTTATGACACACTTTATCGTCCTCACAGCCGGATTTGCACGGTCTAAGTCTAAGCTTTGGAACACTATAAACGTTAAGCCACTCGGGCGTTAAAGCTGCACAAACAGTGGCTCCTAAAACACGGAGCCGTCCATCTATGCTTCGCAGCACTCAGCTGTGTCAACACTACTCCGCAAAACCTCTTTTTTTTCTCTATCGCTACAGAACAAAGCTCTTGTACCGGGAGCCACTTTATATATAAAAGGAGGGTGAGGGTGAAAGCGTATTTCTTCGGGTAAAAATGTAACCACTTTTACTCTCTTTTACCCCTTGATACCTCAGTCTTCGGCTTTTGTTAATAAGCGAATATAGCCTAAGGAGTGTGCATGTAGATCTTGATCATAACGTCGAAAATTTTCAGCGACGAAAGATGTTAATTTTCTTTATTGAAAATCTCTCTTTTCACGAACGCCTTTCTCAAGCAAAATGTTTTCCTTAAAAAGAAACTTCTGAGAAAAGCAGAGCTACCTATACAGACGCCACAGGAAATTTCTTTAAGCTTTCAAGAAAGTGCTGTTTGTCAAATTAGCTTTTTGGCAGATGAAATATCCGTTTTGCAAACTGAAATGCATTTTTATGGCTAATTTTCTTTCCAGGCGTCCTTCGCGTTTTCTATTAAGCGTTCCTTCAGTGAATTTAATCTCGAATGATACAGTTCTTTTTTGTATTGCGATGTTTACAAATTCGGAACTCTTCATACCCTGACGTTTTCCTTTGATAAAACGTTACTACAAATTACTCGTTTGTCGTACAAAAATCACATCTGGTTACAGTTGAGCTGCTGCACTATACTTGTGATGAATCGGCGCATACTTACGTTGGGACAGTTTGGTTTTGTAGTTTTCACATTTAGTTTTCTTTTGCTAAACAATGTGAAGCACTGTTGTGGCAAAACCTGCACATTTATCTTACGCGAACTGTGAGGTATATACTGTTCTTCTGACAACTACTACTATGTCCCGTAGTATGACCAGACGGGATGCCAAATGTCCCGTTTTTTTCGGCTTCATTTTACGTTTTTATTTATTTTTACTTAAATTTAGTGTCGTAGACATTGTTTTTTTATATTTTCTTGAGTCTTGCTTTGTCTTGAACGCAAAGATGGAATACAAAAGCATGATTTTGGTCATGGGATGAGGTGAGGTGTGAAGATTTTCTGTCATCATGCTCAGTTCCAGTGACTTACCAGTGAGATTCACTGTTCGATTCGATTATTTGCTACTGCAGAAATGACAGATGGATCTAATAAGTTTTCGTTAAAGAACGTTATAGGGCTATCAAAGTTCAATTCTGTTTGTAGTTACTAATTAGATATTCAGAATTACATAACATAAATTTACAGTAGATTCAACCGACACGAAGTCTTCGAACTGTTACAGACAACAATGAGAGGTAGGCGGCAGCTTTAACACTGGATTCGACAAGCTTGCTTTAGTGCGCTGCATTGTCTGTTGTTTGCTGTGTAAAACTAACTTGGGCTATTGATATGGGGAAAAATTGTTCTTTCTCGATAACCATGAGTGAAGAGTTCCCATTCTTAAAGGAAAGGACGAGAACGAAGGTAGAATGTACGTCGCGTCGTTCAGTTTTTTCCAGTGAACATAGAGGACGTGCCGATATAATGCAGCATATAAAGAAAAAGAAGAACCTGTTGGCAGTTTCTGTGAGAGCTTATAGTTGCATAGCTTCCTTTATAAGTACGGATAAACTTATCGCTACGCAAGCATTCGAATATTCTAGCACAAAATGCGAGTCGATTTTACTAAACGTTTTATCGCCGTACGCAATAAACGAGTTTCAGTCAGAAACTAAAATTGCTAAGTGCGTGTGTGTGATGGCTTATGTATCAAATCACAAAAACTTAAAGCTAGGGCCGATTCTACCTAGGTATTTCATTCCTAAAAAAGGTGTCCAATGACAAGTTATATGATTTCAGAACATTGGTGGAGAAACGTCAGATTTATTAGCTAGCTATTTCTGGATATGGTTACCTAATAAATCTGCCGTTTCTCCACCAGTGTTCTGAAGTCATAGCTATATTCTGGATCCTCCCCCCCTCCCCCGGCCCCCATGAACCATGGACCTTGATGTAGCTGGTGAGGCTTGAGTGCCTCAGAGATACAGATAGCGGTACGACAGGTGCAACCACAATGCAGGTTTATCTGTTGAGAGGTCAGACAAACGTGTGATTCCTGAAGAGGGACAGCAGCCTTTTCGGTAGTTGCAGGGGCAACAGTCTGGAAGAGTGTCTGATCTGACCTTGTAACGTTAACCAAAACAACCTTGCTGTGCTGGTGCAGTGAACGGCTGGAAGCAAGGGGAAACTACAGCCGTGATTTTCCCAGAGGGTATGCAGCTTTACTGTACGGTTAAATGATGATGGCGTCCTCTTGGGTAAAACATTACAGAGGTAAAATAGTCCCCCATTCGAAAATACGGGCGGGGACTACACAGGAAGACGTTGTTATCAGGAGGAAGGAAATTGGCGTTGTATGGATCGGAATGTGGAAAGTCAGATACCTTAATCGGGCAGGTAGGTTAGAAAATTTAAAAAGGGAAATAGGTAAGTTAAAGTTAGATATAGTGGGAATTAGTGAAGTTCAGTTGCAGGAGGAACAAGACTTCTGGTCAGGACAATACGGGGTTATAAATACAAAATCAAGTAAGGGTAAGTTTAATGATGAAGTAGGAGTAGGTTTAATAATGAATAAAGGAATAGAAGTGCTTGTAAGCTACTACAAACAGCATAGTGAACAAGTTACTGTAGACGAGATGGACTGGAAGCACACGCCTACGACAATAGTAATAGTTTATATGCCAACAAGCTCCCGAAAGATTGAAGAAATGTATGATGAGACAAAAGAAATAACTCAAATAGTGAAGGGAGACGAACATTTAATAGTCGTGGGGGACTGGAATTCGATAGTAGTGAAAGAAAGAGAAGAAAAAGTAGCAGGGGAATAAGGAATTTAGGTTAAGAATGAAAGAGGTAGCCACCTGGTAGAATTTTGCACCGAGCATAACTTAATCATAGCTAATACTATGTTCAAGAATCATGGCAGACCGCTATATACATGGAAGAGGCCTGGAGATACTGGAAGGTTTCAGATAGATTATATAATGGTACGTCAGAGATATAGGTACCAGATTTTCAAATTGTAAGACATTTCCAGGGGCAGATATGGATTCTGACAACAATCTATTGGTCATGAACTGTAGATTAAAACTGGAGAAACTGCAAACAGGTGAGAATGTAAGGAGATGGGACCTGGATGAACTGAAAGAACCAGAGGTCGTAGAGGGTTTCAGGGAGAGCATTATGGAACGATTGACAGGAACGGGGGAAAGAAATACATTACAAGAAGAATGGGTAGCTTTGATCGATGAAATAGTGAAGGCAGCAGAGGATCAAGTAGGTAAGAAGACCAGGGCTAGTAGAAATCGTTGGCTAACAGAAGACATTTTACATTTATTTGATGAATGGAGAAAATATAAGAAAATGCAGTAAATGAAGGAGGAAAAAAGAAATACAAACGTCTCAAAAATGAGATCGTCAGGAAGTGCTAAATAGCTAAGAAGGGGTGGTTAGAGGACAAATGTAAGGATGTAGAGGCAAATATCACTAGGGATAAGATATATGATGCATACAGGAAAATTAAAGAGACCTTCGGAGGACAGAGAACTACTTCTATGAATATCAACACTTGAGATGGAAAACCAGTCGTAAGGAAAGAAGGGAAAGCGGAGAGGTGGAAGGAGTATATAGAGGGTCTATACAAATGCGATGTTCTTGAGGACAATATGGAAACGGAAGAGGACGTACATGAAGATGAAACGGGAGTTGTGATACTGCGTGAAGAGTTTGACAGAGCACTGAAAGACCTAAGTCGAGAGATGGCCGCAGGAGTAGACAACATGCCATTAGAACTACTGATAGCCTTGGAAGAGACAGCCCTGACAAGACTCTACCATCTGGTGAGCCAGATGTAGGAAACAGGCGAAATGCTCTGAGACTTCAAGAAGAATATAATTATTCCAATCCCAAAGAAAGCAGGTTCACAGATGTGAGAATCACCGAACTATCAGTTTAATAAGTCACGGCTGCAAAATACTAACACGAATTATTTACAGACGAATAAAAAAACTGGTAGAAGCCGACCTCGGGGAAGATCAGTTTGGATTTCGTAGGTATGTTGGAACACGTTAGGCAATACTGACCCTACGACTTATCTTAGAAGATAGCTCAAGGAAAGGCAAACCTATATTCCTGGCATTTGTAGACTTAGAGAAAGCTTTTGACAATGTTGGCTGGAATACTCTCTTTCAAATTCTGAAAGTGGGAGGGGTCAAATGCAGGGACGGAAAGGCTATTTACAATTTGTACAGAAACCAGATGGCAGTTATAAGAGTCGAGGGGCACGAAAGGGAAGCAGTGGTTCTGAAGGGAGTGAGACAGGGTTGTAGCCTCTCCCCGATGTTATTCAATCTGTGTATTGAGCAAGCAGTAAAGGAAACAAAAGAAAAATTCGGAGTAGGAATTAAAATCCATGGAGAAGAAATAAAAACTTTGAGATTTGCCGATGACATTGTAATTCTGTCAAAGGCAGCAAAGGACCTGGAAGAGCAGTTGAAAGGGATTGGAGAGTCTTTTTAAAGGAGGATATAAGATGAACATCAACAAAAGCAAAACGAGGATACTGGAATGTAGCCTAATTAAAATGGGTGATGGTGAGGGAATCAGATTAGGAAGTGAGACACTTAAACTAGTAAATGAGGTTTGCCATTTGGGGAGAAAATAGCTGATGATGTCGAAGTAGAGAGGATATAAAATGTAGAGTGGCAAATGCAAGGGAAGCGTTTCTGAAGAAGAGAAATTTGTTAACAACAAGTGTAGACTTGACAGGACGCCTTTTCTGAAAGTATTTGTATGGAGTGTAGCCATGTATGAAAGTGAAACATAGGTGACAAATAGTTCAGACAAGAAGAGAACAGAAGCTTTTGAAATGTGGTGCTACAGAAGAATGGTGAAGATTAGAGGGGTTGATCACATAACTAATGAGGATGTACTGGATAGAATTGGTGAGAAGAGAAATTTGTGACACAATTTAACTAGAAGACAGGATCGGTTATTAGGACATGTTCTGAGGCATCAAAGGATCACCAATTTAGTATTGGCGGGTAGCGTGGAGGGTAAAAATCGTAGAGGGAGACCAAGAGATGTATAGACTAAGCAGATTCAGAAGGACGTAGGTTGCAGTAGGTAATGGGAGATGAAGAAGCTTGCACAGGATAGAGTAGCATGGAGAGCTGCATCAAACCAATCTCTAGTTAGAAGACCACAACAACAAAACGTTCTGGATTTTTTTTAAAGCCATACGTAGTTGACAAGATTGTTGCATTTTCTACAGATAACTGTAATACCAACTTTGGTGGGTACAAGACGGCAGGAACAAATAACATTTATTCTAAACTGAATAGTGTTCTTAAGATGAACATTCAAGGCATTGGTTGTGCTGCCTATGTGGTACACAGTGCACTTCAATTAAGTGCAGACATTCTTCCCATGGACATAGAATCAATAGTGAATAACTTTTTTCAATACTTTCCCATTTACGATGTGCATGTGGAGTAACTGAAGTAATTCTGTTATTTCGTTGCTACTGAATACAAGCAAGTCTTAGGTAGTATGAATCCTAGATGGTTGTCATTATTGCCAGGAGTTAAAGTGTTATTGATGCATATGAACCTTTAAAATCATACTGTCTGCATCAGGATAGATCTCCAAAATTGCTGACGAAGTTGTTTGAGAACATTTCACACAAAGTCAGTTGAAAAGTTTCCAAATTGAACTCAAAAGTTGGACAGAACCATCATTCCAGCAAAGGAATCAGATGTAGAGTTTGAGCTGCTTAAAGGAAAAATCAGTAACAGGAAACCTAGTAAATTTTAAACTTCTGTTATTTCTTCAATTTTAATCAGCTTAGAAAAGGAAGGTATTTTCACAAAGTTAAAATATGAGACGATTACCATTTTATTTTATGACGCTTTTGTGGCTTACGTAAATAACTGAACTTTTCCATTTCAGCCTATGAAATCATTTCATTGGATGACACCGAAAAATTCTGTTTCTTGGGCTGAGCTTTTAAATTGTTTGACAATTCTTAAGACAGTAGATTAAGGAGCAGTATTTCAGAAAGATGAAGATACATTGTTTGATGAGGTAGCATGCATGAACAATATTGTATACATGAATCTTGACGAATGGAAAAAAGCTAATTTGGAAACAGATAAGAGGTGGTGTGATTTATTCCATACACTTAAAAGTACAAGTACTTCATCTAAAAATATGGAGACGCTTCTGAATTTTGTTCTTGCTGTTCCAGGCACAAATTGCTGCTGTGGAATGAGTACTTTCTATTGTGAAGTCCTTTTGGATTGACAAGAAAAACCGTTTTACCACTGAAATTGTTGAAGAATATGTAATAGGAAGGACTCATTATCAAGACTTTTACCTGCAAGGAGTTCCACAACCATATATTAACCAAGTCAAAGTTTTTGAAAGATACAAAATTGGTAAGACTTTCGTGGTTACTTGCTGACAAACTGCCTATTGGCTTCAGTCATGCTGGCCAGCACGAGTGGCTGGCGTCGTCAAAGTTTCACCATCCACTGCTGGTGGTGAACTGAAGAACTGGAAGATATTAGGACTTCTAATAAGTACAAAGTTAGTTCTCGTGTTCCTGATACAGTAGTTAAACGGTCTATGGATTATTGATGTCTACATTAGTGTTCATTTGTTAGACATTATAGCTTCCATTTCTCTGTATTGTGAACTACAATACGTTCTTGGACAAACAATGAATTATCATATGATGCAGTGCCAGTACAAGCATGTTTTGAGGTGTCTTGTTATAATATGTTTTTCTGTGTATAAACTTATTTATTTTAGTAAAGCGATGCAATCATCAATTACAACATTTTCTTTTTGTCAAGTGTCCCATTTGGTCCCATTTTCTATCTCAGTTTGTAGCAAATGTCCTGCTTTTTTCACGTCGAAAGTCTGGTCACCCTAATAGTGGAAGTTGGCTTTGCCTGTTATTGAGATTTCCCTAAAAACATCGTTTTTCCCATCGCCGCAGACCCACTTCCCTCATTCAGAAATAATGGAAACCATGTTTAACGATGTACTTTACAATGATACTCAGATCCTTTTCTCTGTATTGCCAATTCCTCCGGAACAACAATTATCCCATAATGCCTTACCAGATCCATAATTAACGGTTCTCTCTCTTTCGTAAGAAATCTTGAGAAATTTATTTCTACCTCTTTTCTAATTTATCAATGAACTACATTTTTAAAACGGTCTGTGGCTCTGTACTTCCAGTAATTCCGACTTTTGCCTATAACTTACCATCTTGAACAGGAAGATCATTTCAAAATCGATTCGATTATTCCATTTTTTATAGAAATAGCCCTCTCTAGTTCAAAACAACTTTCCTCATTTGTCCCAGTCTGATTCAGCTGTCCACATCAACCATCCCGTATAAGGATTGATTTCGGTAAGCGTAATTTCTTCCTCTTTTCCTTCTACTGTGCCAACTCCATTTTTAAATCATTGTTCTTATGGTTTTACCTTTAATTTGTTATATTTTTCTTTGAACCAAAATCTGTTATGCTCTATAACCTGACGAAATCGTTTAACAAATCACTTTCGTTTCGGGCTGGAGTGGAATTCGATTCTCCTTCTCAGTTTCCACTATGTATCCATACAACTATTCAACAAAGGACAGTAATGTGAAGATCTTTTAGTCAGTTATCTCACATACATATCGGTGAAAGTATTTTGTAGTCTTCTTCAGTGTCGTAAACTATATGACCGACGCACCTCCCAATAGCACATCATATACTAATATCGATCCTAGAGGGTTGACATCTCAGCTGTGCACATGACACCTGGCGGGAAGTGGGAAGAATGGAAGAGGTGGTTGTCATGGGTGACAGAAAGTTACAAATACAATGAAATTAATGTCTACATTTACTGTGGTTTCAGTTTGCAATGGGAGCCTCTAGGATGTAATGTAACTTCCTGGCATTTTAAAACTGTGTGCTGGACCGAGACTCGAACTCGGGCCATGAGCCGTGCTTGGCTTGCTCAGTTGGTTGAGCACTTTCCCGCGAAAGGCAAAGGTCCCTAGTTCGACTCTCAGTCTGGCACACAGTTTTAATCTGCCTGAAAGTTTCAACTTTATATCAAAATTTACTTTAGATGCACGCTAACAATTACAGCTACTATGATATTATGTTTTAGTTTGTTTAGTATCTCCACATACATGAGGGAAGAGCTCGAAATTGCTGTTTGCTTTCCCCTGGGCAGCTGGTGAGTTGCTGAAGTGTGTATGCATGGATGCAAGATGCTAAGTCTATACTGACAGGTGCAGTGCACTTAGCAGTGGCAGTTACGACCTTGTAGAAAGCATAAGGCAGTAAATTTTTATATGATGTGTTTGCAGGAAGACTGTGAGGCGCATAGAAAAAATAAATTACACAATCTAAAACACTGAAGCGGGTATACGTTAAAGCAGCGATGCTCACAACATGTGCACTTATACATCTAACATCCAGTATAAAACGATATGTCCTGACCGATTCATCATCACCAGTCAAAACCGCTAAGGACAGAAACCAGATAGTGGGAGAGATCGTACGCTGTATGCATCGTTTAAGAAAATATTTTTCCAAATTCCACAATTAAGACCGTGGAATGGGGCGTGAAAGGTAATTTAAAATATGTTCCTATTGAAGAGTTTTGGATCTAGAAATACGAAGACTGATATTTGCTTTCTCAGTCCGAAATTGTATGTATATATATTTCAGTACTATGGGGAGTCCAGTCCCTAAGGGAGTGAAGTAATGGATGAAAGCTTTTCTTTGAAAATCAATCATTATTGCACGGCTACTGTAGCAGTTTTAAAGCTACATCTATGAAAACTGCCATTTAACTTCTCAGCTGAAAATAAAAAAAAGTATTTCGATGTTTGGAAATTTAACCCTTAAGGGTGTGTAATAGGAGATGAAAAGTTTCATGAAAATATTTCATTATGAGAGATAAATTTATGAAAATGTGAAGTCGACTTTTCGGTTAGAAAATTAAAAAAGCGTGTTTCAGTGCTTTTCGAATTTCAGTCGAAAGTTTTTATAGAAATGTTTCATTAAGTAAGCATTTTTGAAAGGATTATTAACATGTTGCAGCCCAGTCAGCAACTGTGATGAATTAATACGCCATAGATCCACCTCAGTTGCGAAAAGTTACTCGTCATTACCCAGGTTTCAGCTAGAGTAAGCTAGCCTTCTTCAAAAGCATAAAATAAAATAATACATGCCAGAATAAGGCACGGTCAAAAATAAAAAACTTAAGTACCGTGGTACCACGTCAAGCTACATTATTTAGCTGAGGAACAGCCCCAGCGCCACTTCGTGGAAAGAGGTTGGTTAGCCGCGGACACTGAGTTCCAACGCAGTCTGGCATGTGTTAGTTTATTTTATGCTTGAGAGAAAGGCTAGCTTACTCTAGCTGAAACCTGGGTAAAGACCATTAACTTTTCGCAACTTTGGTGGATCTTTGACGTATTAATTAATGCATTTTTGAATGGCTGGATTAACGAAAACCTCACACTTCAGTTACCACAATTGGTCATAAGTACACCTGGAAAGACCATACTTCTGTGCCCTTAATTAGCGTGAGAAAGCTTGAAAGGTGTTCAATTTGTAAGGCAAATGAAAAGAAGCTTCACCAAGACAAAGCTGTCACCAAAGACAAATCGATTCTGTCAGTGTCGCACAGAAAAGATACGGATAGTTTCCTGCGTAATACATGCATGACTGCGTGCCTGAAGAATATTTTAATGTACATCTAAGCAACGCAGGCACTGTCTTATGGTACCTAATGCATAAAAACAAGGCCGTGACTTCAATCCTACGTCTCATAATATCCCTTTGAGTGTAGGATGTGTATGATACGGTGAGATATGGAAATTTTGCTCTGTCCGGGGAGCGTTCTTGGATAGCCAAATCACTCGCGTAATGCGGGCAGTTTGGTTCAAGTTCCGATCTGGCACAAATTTTCATTGTCACAGTACAGTGTGTGGAGATTTGCCATATTTGTAAATGCGAATATGATTCTTGGATCTTTACTACTAAATTTTTCGGTAGGCGTGGTATATATTTTTAAAACTATTTTTGTTTTAATCACTGCGCAAACTCAAGCGAAGTTGCGGGGGCTGAGCTATACCCATAAAAGAAAGGTCAACCATGTAATTGGTTCTCGTGCCTTGAAATGAAATAAACGTCTCATACTGTGCTTTTGGATAATACAGAAATTTACGCGAAGGAATCTACACTGTACGTTCTCTTTGAACCGATGATGAAATGAAAATGGAACATTATTTGAAAAAACAAAAGAGTTGCAATACCCCACAACATCAAATATGATAAAATAGTGTGTTCAGCGCATTGTTCAATAGCGTTTAGGCCCCCCACGAACCCTCAGGCACTCTTGAATGCGATGGAGTATGCACAGTACCAACTCACTGAAGACCTCTTGAGACTTTATTGCCTCAGTCCTCAATGGCAGCATTCCTGAGAGCCTCAGTCGTTAATGGAGGTTGCTGACGACTAAAAATTGGTCTTTCGAGCTCTATGTAATTATATTCGCTGAGCATTCCGGCAAACCCATTCTTCGGATCCAACATGTGGTATCGATAGCAACGATGCCACGGAATAATTTCTCAATTTGGCGCTACGAGAGACACCGACGAAAGCGCCCTCTAGCCGGTGCTGTCGAGGTCTACGAGCTCCGCGACTGCTTCAGTCCACTTGATCAGGTGCAGCCAGCCAGGACACTTCGGTTCAGCATCGCACCTTCGCAAAATGTTAGGTAGTCGTTCATCACCTTGTTTTTGAACCAGTAAACCACGTTCTTGCAGTACCGATTTGTATTACCTTTCCCTTTCCTACGCACGCGCCTCCTCCCATGCGGGATACAAAACAACATCCTGTCATATCGTCAAACACTGCGAAAACGATTAGGTCGAGTGTTATCATCCTGCACGCTTCACAACAGTCTCTGCAAAACCATATGTGTCGGAATTTTTTTCTCGTACATTGCAGCAGTCTTGTTGCCTTCCATTGGAACTGGCGATATGAGGCGGTCATCCATGATACCTGCACAGAATGCCACTGAGCCACACCATTGTTGGGGACGTTCCACACTCATTGAGGGATGATTGCCTTCCTCTGTTCGCCTCCATATGCGAACAGAGTTGTCGTCAGTGGGCTAGCCTATTCGCACCTCGTCTGTGAACAGCGTTTTTGTCCATTGGTCTCGTGTGTAGTGTTCTGGCGCATCTTACACATGCACCACTGTAATGTGGACAAAATGGTAGAGTCTTAAGGTCTTTGCCTGCGCTAGTGCCCATCAAGAATTCTGTTGGCACAGTTATGGTATTTACCGGTAATTCCTGTGGCTTCTCGAAGCTCGTGACGCAGAGTAGCCGCTGTCTTTGTAGGGTGTCTCCCTGCAGATATTGTTACTGAGCTGTTGTAGTTTGGGGTGGATGACCTTCAGAATGTGGAGACAACACTTTGATTAAGGTGAACAATATTCCCAACGTCAGTCTCATGTTTTGTCCCACCAGTGTGATGATTTTGATACTGTCTGTCATGCAGTTCCGAGGCATTGTACTGCAGTACGAGGCACACGGACAACAACGAATTCACAAGAACTCAGCGCTGGTTCACTGCGTTTGTTTACAAGCTGTAATTTCACGGCCTTTGATGGGGCAGAGTGGCAACTGCTAACGACTTCGCATTATGTACACAACCAGCTTTCTCCATAAACATAAAAGAAAAGCCCTTAGTGACTATTGGCAGGAAAAACAGAAATGTGCTTAACTGTTTTTATAAGTGTAGTTGGATATATTTGCGACATAAACAGGAAAGGAACGTCCATAGTCGCTATTGGTGGGTAAATTGGAAACATGGTCCGGCGGGATTGGCCGAGCGGTTCTAGGCGCTGCAGTCTGGAACCGCGCGACCGCTACGGTCGCAGGATCGAATCCTGCCTCGGGCATGGATGTGTGTGATGTCCTTAATTTCATTAGGTTTAAGCATTTCTACGTTCTAGGGGACTGATGACCTCAGAAGTTAAGTCCCATAATGCTCAGAGCCATTTGTGCCATGTACCTGAGGTACAGGAAGAATTTCCCCATTACGTCCAAAGCTTGAAATGCTATATCAGTACTAGAGAGCCTTGGCAATAGTGATGATTTAAGAACAGGAATATAAGCTGAATAAGTTAATTGAAGTTTTTGTCAGAGAGTGCATTGGACTAGGGTTATCCGTGCAGTTGTTACCTATGCCTGCCTAATAAATAAGGAGACACTGAACATACTGTTTCAAATCCTGTGGCTGTGGCACAAATTTTAATTTATTTCTTCAGCTTCTAACACTACCCTTGTTAATCGTGCTCAGAGCCATTTGAAGCATTTGTAAATATGCTTAGCTTTTCTTGATGAGTGTAGCTGGATATATACGTGGAAAATGTATGCAAATATTGACGGTTGTATAGACCTACGATTGTCTACCCAGAAGTGAAAGCAGCCTTTGTTGTAGTTATTTTACAGAATCATACACAACGACTATCCACTGTTACGAGTGTGACGAATGTTTGTCATATCTTTAGAAATTTGAAAATTCGGAGTTTCGGGCGTGCAGCACTCTTCGTGCACGTGGCATCATCTCGCACCTGGTGTAGCGACCCTAGATCTACAACGGTGCAGGACATGAGCAGTTGCTGCTCATGGCGTTCAAAAGTGTGGATTTTGCAGGAAGTAATGGTCCCGTTGGTACTGGGTGATGCTTTGTCTTTGCCTAATGCCGGTGAGACGTGAGGCTATCTAGGTAGTAATCTCTGAGCAGCTTTTCGATCTGGCCGTTGGTGCACCAGAGTGATGTAATATACAGTCTGGTGCTTTCCAAATAGAAGGATGTGCTTACAGTGTTTTTGGTTAGAGGCTGGTGGTGATCATTGAGGCATAGTTCCGTGAGGGTAACGTTGCTTACTTTTGCTTGTGGTTTAGTGTTCATTCCTGAGCAACTGGTATCACGGATTTAGAAATCGTACTTTGCTCCTACTAGGGTACTTCCACATCACCGAGTTCTTGCTAACTGAGAGACGTTTATGTCAGCTGCGAGAGTCAGACTGTTGTGGAGTATACGAGCTGTAGTTGCTGGTCTAATACCACGTTCTGCCAGCGGTATTCATAGAGCTTATTGTCGTCGAATCGAGACTGAACTTATACTGATTTCGTTGCAAGAGGAGTGCGCTATTCGTGCAGACAGTCATGTAATTTCGAGTGGACCCCGGCTGGACTGCCGCACAAATCAAAACAGAACTGATTACGTTCACGCAGACAATTCAGTGTCATTGAAAACCATTTACTTTTGGATTAATGCATTTAAACGTGGTCGGACGAGCACTGAAGACTAGGCGCGCTCTGGTCGTCAAGTTGAGGTCACGACAAAGGAATCCATTAACAGAATCTATGATATGGTGATGCAAGACCGCCGAAAAAATATCGTGAGATTCCAGAGAATGAGTGAGTGTAATATATCCTGCACAGAAAATTGACTATGAAGAAGCTGTGTGCAAGACGGGTGCCGCGATTGCTCAAAGTCGACCAAAAGCACATCCTGCGCATTTCACCACAATATCTACCTATGTTTAAGCGCAATCCGTAAGACTTCCTACCCCGATCTGAGACTCTTGATGAAACTTGGTCTATCATTACACATCAAAGACAAAACGGCAGTCTAGACAGTGGACGAAGGCTGGCGAAAGTGCACCGAAGAAGGTGAAGACTACTTTGTCAGCTGGTAAGTTGATGACCACAGTTTTTTATTATTGTTTGGGACTCCTACTCATGTTGTTGTTGTTGTGATCTTCAGTCCTGAGACTGGTTTGATGCAGCTCTCCACGCTACTGTATCCTGTGCAAGCCTCTTCATCTCCCAGTGCCTACTGCAACCTACATCCTTCTGAATCTGCTTAGTGTATTCATCTCTTGGCCTCCCTCTACGATTTTTACCCTCCACGGTGCCCTCCAATGCTAAATTTGTGATTCCGCGATGCCTCAAAACATGTCCTACCAACCGATCCCTTCTTCTAGTCAAGTTGTGCCACAAACTTCTCTTCTCCCCAATCCTATTCAATACCTCCTCATTAGTTACGTGATCTACCCACCTTATCTTCAGCATTCTTCTGTAGCACCACATTTCGAAAGCTTCTATTCTCTTCTTGTCCAAACTATTTATCGTCCATGTTTCACTTCCATACATGGCTACACTCCATACAAATACTTTCAGAAACGACTTCCTGACACTTAAATCTATACTCGATGTTCACAAATTTCTCTTCTTGAGAAACGCTTTCCTTGCCATTGCCAGTCTACATTTTATACCCTCTCTACTTCGACCATCATCGGTTTTTTTACTCCCTAAATAGCAAAACTCCTTTACTACATTAAGTGTCTCATTTCCTAATCTAATTCCCTCAGCATCACCCGACTTAATTTGACTACATTCCATTATCCTCGTTTTGCTTTTGTTGATGTTCATCTTATATCCTCCTTTCAAGACACTGTCCATTCCGTTCAACTGCTCTTCAATGTCCTTTGCTGTCTCTGACAGAATTACAATGTCATCGGCGATCCTCAAAGTTTTTACTTCTTCTCCACGAATTTTAATACCTACTCCGAATTTTTCTTTTGTTTCCTTCACTGCTTGCTCAATATACAGATTGAATAACATCGGGGAAAGGCTTAATAATGAATAAAAAAATAAGAGTGCGGGTTAGCTGCTACAAAGAGCATAGTGAACGCATTATTGTGGCCAAGATAGACACAAAGCCCATGCCTACTACAGTAGTACAAGTTTATATGCCAACTAGCTCTGCAGATGATGAAGAAATAGATGAAATATATGACGAGATAAAAGAAATTATTCAGGTAGTGAAGGGAGACGAAAATTTAATAGTCATGGGTGACTGGAATTCGTCAGTAGGAAAAGGGATAGAAGGAAACATAGTGGGTGAATATGGATTGGGGGGAAGGAATCAGAGAGGAAGTCGCCTTGTAGAATTTTGCACAAAGCATAACTTAATCATAGCTAACACTTGGTTCATGAATCATAAAAGAAGGTTGTATACCTGGAAGAATCCTGGAGATACTAAAAGGTATCAGATAGATTATATAATGGTAAGACAGAGATTTAGGAACCAGGTTTTAAATTGTAAGACATTTCCTGGGGCAGATGTGGATTCTGACCACAATCTATTGGTTATGAACTACAGATTGAAACTGAAGAAACTGCAAAAAGGTGGGAATTTAAGGAGATAGGACCTGGATAAACTGAAAGAACCAGAGGTTGTAGAGAGATTCAGGGAGAGCATAAGGGAACAATTGACAGGAATGGGGGAAAGAAATACAGTAGAAGAAGAATGGGTAGCTCTGAGGGATGAAGTAGTGAAGGCAGCAGACGATCAAGTAGGTAAAAAGACGAGGGCTAATAGAAATCCTTGGGTAACAGAAGAAATATTGAATTTAATTGATGATAGGAGAAAATATAAAAATGCAGTAGATGAAGCAGGCAAAAAGGAATACAAACGTCTCAAAAATGATATCGACCGGAAGTGTAAAATGGCTAAGCAGGGATGGCTAGAGGACAAATGTAAGGATGTAGAGGCTTGTCTCACTAGGGGTAAGATAGATACTGCATACAGGAAAATTAAAGAGACCTTTGGAGAGAAGAGAACCACTTGTATGAATATCGAGAGCTCAGATGGCATTCCAGTTCTAAGCAAAGAAGGGAAGGCAGAAAGGTGGAAGGAGTTGGCTCTGAGCACTATGGGACTCAACTGCTGCGGTCATTAGTCCCCTAGAACTTAGAACTAGTTAAACCTAACTAACCTAAGGACATCACAAACATCCATGCCCGAGGCAGGATTCGAACCTGCGACCGTAGCGTTCTTGCGGTGGAAGGAGTATCTAGAGGGTTTATACAAGGGCGATGTACTTGAGGAAACTATTATGGAAATGGAAGAGAATGCAGATGAAGACGATATGGGAGATAAGATACTGCGTGAAGAGTTTGACAGAGCACTGAAAGACCTGAGTCGATGCGAGACCCCGGCTGTAGACAACATTCCATTACAACTACTGATGGCCTCGGGAGAGCCAGTCATGACAAAACTCTACCATCTGGTGAGCACGATGTATGAGACAGGCGAAATACCCTCAGACTTCAAGAAGGATATAATAATTCCAATCCCAAAGAAAGCAGGTGTTGACAGATGTGAAAATTACCGAACTATCAGTTTAATAAGTCACAGCTGCAAAATACTAACGCGAATTCTTTACAGACGAATGGAAAAACTGGTAGAAGCCGACCTTGGAGAAGATCAGTTTGGATTCCGTAGAAATGTTGGAACACGTGAGGCAATACTAACCTTACGACTTATCTTAGAAGAAAGATTAAGAAAAGGCAAACCTACGTTTCTAGCATTTGTAGACTTAGAGAAAGCTTTTGACAATGTTAACTGGAATACTCTCTTTCAAATTCTGAAAGGGGCAGTGGTAAAATACAGGGAGCGAAAGGCTATTTACAATTTGTACAGAAACCAGATGGCAGTTTTAAGAGTCGAGGGGCATGAAAGGGAAGCAGTGGTTGGGAAAGGAGTGAGACAGGGTTGTAGCCTTTCCCCGATGTTATTCAATCTGTATATTGAGCAAGCAGATCTACTTGATCGTCTGCTGCCTTCACTACTTCATCCCTCAGAGCTACCCATTCTTCTTCTACTGTATTTCTTTCCCCCATTCCTGTCAATTGTTCCCTTATGGTGTCCCTGAATCTCTCTACAACCTCTGGTTCTTTCAGTTTATTCAGGTCCCATCTCCTTAAATTCCCACCTTTTTGCAGTTTCTTCAGTTTCAATCTGCAGTTCATAACCAATAGATTGTGGTCAGAATCCTACTCATAGATACCTGCAAAAAAGCATTTGTTCATTAACAATGCGAAACATTGTTCAGTATTTGAATCATACAGTAAAAAGTGCTAAGAGAGCAGCGAGAAAATTAAATTATGTACGTTGTTTCATTTGTGCATACAGTTACATTAATACGACCCTAGCTGTAGCCCAATGAACATCCGTTCGTACATTTAATTTCCTGTTTCAGTTTCCTGTTGCTCCCGTGCTTAAGTTAAATGTGTTTTCCGATACGGCTTCTCAGCGTGTATTTCGCACCTACATTTACCCTCTGTCCACTAGTAGTTTCCATGTTACTCTATTCTGCATACTCTTAACACGGGAGCAATAGCAATAAACCATAACTGTCTGTTTTGCACATATTCGCTTACTGTTTGCGTATCTGGTGTGTTAGCATTAGTTTTTCGCTCAGGCATCAACACACTCACAAAATGATACTGTTCTAGTTTTGCAGTATATCTTCACAACATTTTATTGTCTATGTTAAACAACACATTTATCATATTTATACCTTTGACACGTGAATTATGTTTCATTTATTTCTCACCCACAAAACGGATGCTGTCTTCTGCAATGAATATGTTTAGTTTAGTTTTAGTTATGTCATGTTCCGTAGATCATTTTCACGATTATTTTATCAATATGATGTGGAACATGTCAGGTTACTATATATATATATATATATATATATATATATATATATATATATATATATGAATAGTGCTAATACAAATATTGCTGAAATTTTTATTTCTACACATGCAACTACATTTAGAGGTACAATTTTTTTTTTACCAGTTCTGAAACAGAAACTCGTCCATGGAACAGAAGTAGTTGTCCAAAAGAAATGATTTTAAACTAGATTTAAAACTTGATCCGCTACCTTCCAGACACTTTGTGTTGTTGGACAAATGATCAAAGATTCTTGTGGCTGAAAAGTGTACTCCTTTTTGAGCAAATGACAGCTACAAAGGGAAGTTCATTTTTGCCTCTAGTGTTGTACGTATGAACATCACTGTCCTTCGCGAACAGAGATGGATATGTTGAGAAGCGTGCGTGAATCCTGACATTATAGCCAGTTTGATGTGGCCCGCCACGACTCCTTCTCCTAAGTCAGTCTCTTAACCTCTGCGTTGTACCAACATTAAACATTTACAGCTATTGGTTATATACAGTATCTATTTCAGTCGCTTTTCTTCTTCTACGGTTTTCTTCATTTACGTCTTTCTAGTACCATGCAAGCTATTCATTGATGACAAAACATATGTCATACCATACTGTCCATTATTGAAGTTTGTGTTTTCCAGGCACACGTTTCCTCACCAAATCTACATAGAATCTCGAAGTTACCAATTGTATGTCCATTTAATTTTCCGCATCATTCATTCACATGCAGTCATTTTCTTTTTCTTGTATCCCATAAGAAAACATTATTACGCCATTTTCTGGAATTGTGGCCCCATCAACAAGTCTTTGCTTGACATGTAGTACGTTGACATTAGAAAGATAAGAAGTATCTTTCAGTTATGTCAAATAATTTTACACTCACACAGATAAAGTTACATCGTCGATGACTTTTCGATTATTTATCATTTCCTATCATTTTACCGCAGTACTTTTTAACTCATCAACAAGTAGTAGCTTGACATGTGCCACGTTGACATTAGAAAGACAGGAAATACCTGCCAGTTCCCTCACATGATTTTGCCTATTGATACTTCACTAGAACAGAGTTTCTCGTGGAACACTGGTGTTCTGCGGGAAATGAATAAGTGCTCCGCGAAAAACTATTAACATTGCAGTTTTTTACGATATTATGACGAGACTTACTCAACGGATATAAATTTCATAATCGACCTCTGTTGGCACCACAATATATCAAGTACGACTGATTACCAATAACATTAGACATTTCATGCCACTTATATTCTGTACGAAAAGAGCTTATATTGCTTTGCCGCCATTAACATAGTGATTTCCTCTTATTAGTAATGGCCAAACACTGCGATCTAACAGCGTGTTTACACTTTGCCTGCTTACCTGCGTGTTATGTAGATGTTCAAAATCTCATCCGTCTCTTACTCGTTGAGTAGCTGAGTTACTACAGCGGCCATGTAAGTCATCTCGTAATCATTACTACAAATATCCGCCACATTCAGAGAAGAACGACTCTGCAATGCACTTTAATGGTACTCGGCTAATCTGTGTGTCGCGATTCTGTTGTCGGCACAGAATGAAGATAATAGAAAGTCGTTTCACCACACCTCCAGTCCACTCAATAACTGCGACCGCTTTGGCTCTCTTTCCTCTGCTGTCATCATCCAACGCAGCAAAGGGCTAGTTACCGCGACAACACAATACTGTTGACAGAATTATTGATACATTCTGTATACATCCGATTAAAATACATCAACAAAAGAAATGTTAAGTGTTTAGCATATGGACGTCTAAATACTAGAGAAAACTAATCTATGGGACTTAATTCACACTCCAATCTATTCGCATTGCTAAGCTGAGCTTCGATGCCTTGTTTTGTGATCGGTACATGTGCAGGTAAGGTGCTGATAAACTGATCCGAACTAAAATAAATTTACTTCGGGGTGACAGTGATAAATTATCTTTCTTATATGTATTTCTTTCATATATTGTGTAGGATTGGCAACAGCTACGTATGTTCACTGTATATATTTTCGCTTGAATTCATACGTGCCATTAAGATATACTTCCTGTTCTTTGAACATGTAATGATAGCGATGAATGGGTACGGGAGATTTTGAATCACTTGGTCTAATTAAGAATACGGTACTCCACGAGCTTATCCTTCTGAATAAAGGCTTTGAAATAATGAACATTAACTGTTAGTAGGTCTACCAATGTAGATAAGTAAAACAAAACATCTTCCATACCTCAGTATTAATTAGTCAGCATTTACTTATAATTTTACCATAAAAGTCTGCGAAATGTACAGGGTGTTACAAGAAGGTACGGCCAAACTTTCAGGAAACATTCCTCACACAAAAACAAAGAAAAGATGTTACGTGGACATCTGTCCGGAAACGCTTAATTCCCATGTTAGAGCTCATCTTAGTTTCGTCAGTATGTACTGTACTTCCTCGATTCACTGCCAGTTGGCCCAATTGAAGGACGGTAATGTTGACTTCGGTGCTTGTGTTGACATGCGACTCATTGCTCTACAGTACTAGCATCAAGCACATCAGTACGTAACATCAACAGGTTAGTGTTCATCACGAACGTGGTTTTGCAGTAAGTGCAATGTTTACAAATGCGGTGTTGGCAGATGCCCATTTAATGTATGGATTAGCACGGGCCAATAGCAGTGGCGCGGTACGTTTGTATCGAGACAGATGTCCAGAACGAAGGTGTCCCGCAGGAAGACGTTCGAAACAATTGATCGGCGTCTTAGGTAGCACGGATCATTCCAGCCTATGACTCGCGACTGCGGAAGACCTAGAACGACGAGGACACCTGCAATGGACGAGGCAATTCTTCGTGCACTTGACGACAACCCTAATGTCAGCGTCAGAGAAGTTGCTGCTGTACAAGGTAACGTTGACCACGTCACTGTATGGAGAGTGCTACGGGAGAACCAGTTGTTTCCGTACCAAGTACAGCGTTTGCAGGCACTACCAGTAGCTGATTGGCCTTCACGGGTACACTTCTGCGAACGGTTCATCCAACAATGTGTCAATTCTCATTTCAGTGCAAATGTTCTCTTTACCGATGCGGCTTCATTCCAACGTGATCAAATTGTAAATTTCAACAATCAACATGTGTGGGCTGACGAGAATCCGCACGCAATTGCGCAATCACGTCATCAACACAGATTTTCTGTGAACGTTTGGGCAGGCATTGTTGGAGATGTCTTGATTGGGCCCCATGTTCTTCGACTTACGCCCAATGGAGCACGCTATCATGATTTCATACGGGATACTCTACCTGTGCTGCTAGAACAGGTGGCTTTACAAGTACGATACAACGTGTGGTTCATGCACGATGGAGCTCCTGCACATTTCAGTCGAAGTGTTCGTACGCTTCTCAACAACAGATTCGGTGACCGATGGATTGGTAGAGGCGGACCAATTCCATGGCCTCCACGCTCTCCTGACCTCAACCCTCTTGACTTTCTTTTATGGGGGCATTTGAAAGCTCTTGTCTACGCAACTCTGGTACCAAATGTAGAGACTCTTCGTGCTCGTATTGTGGACGGCTGTGATACAATACGCCATTCTCCAGGGCTGCATCAGCGTATCAGGGATTCAATGCGACGGAGAGTGGACGCATGTATCCTCGCTAACGGAGGACATTTTGAACATTTCCTGTAACAAAGTGTTTGAAGTCACGCTGGTACGTTCTGTTGCTGTGTGTTTCCATTCCATGATTAATGTGATTTGAAGAGAAGTAATAAAATGAGCTCTAACATGGAAAGTAAGCGTTTCCGGACACATGTCTACATAACATATTTTCTTTCTTTGTGTGTGAGGAATGTTTCCTGAAAGTTTGGCCGTACCTTTTTGTAACACCCTGTATACAGATGTGTGAGAACCAGATTTGGCAAACTGAAATGTACGCATCTACTCTCAGACTCGTCGTTTAAAATGGCTTCCTGACTTTTTCAAATAATGTAATTGGGACTGAAATTTATACCCAGAGTCATAAATCCCCGAATTTTGGGAACAAAAGTGAATTATGGTTACGTGAAATCATGTAAAAAAAGAAATCACCAAATACTTTACCAAATTTCCAGATGTATCCTGCTCAACAGTTTACTGTTTGGAGCATTACTAAGTAAATAACATTAATTTGTAATATTTTGTCACTGTCCATTGCTGAGCTTCTGATCGTGAACGTAGCTGAAGAATTCTTCAAGATGAATCATCTCAGTGGAGAGTGAAAAAGTAGACCAGCTGATTCATGTATTTTATTCTCCTGTGATTTAGTTCACATTGAACGATAAAGTATAACTTTAACTGTGTAACAGACCTGTTACTATTTTAATTCCCAAATTAAATTAAGCAGCACGCGAGACATGAATTTATTGTTAAAACGACAGCACACCTCATGATACATGACAAAGCTTTGTATCCTGTAACGCGGGTTTCACGGAGGTTTGTTTATGTAGATGATCAGGATTACAGGCTGAGAAAGTTGTCGGCAGCGTGACGTTCGGAATTTGAATGTTGCACGTGTCTCTACAAGTCGGTACACTTTGCATTCATTGTCTCATGTTTCCGACTGCTTCCAACCTCAGAGATCTAACAGATGCGGCGCTAGCGTGACGAATTGTGATTTATGCGTCAACTGAGATATAAATAAAGTAGTGGTTGTGCTTTAACGTTCACGTCTGTGTAATGGAATTTGAAGAGATTTGTTACTTTCCCTTCTTATTTATACCGGGGTTGGTGAGGCGGGTGCACCCCTGAATGGTCACCACTGAAAAACAAACATGCTAACGTACTGCACTCACGTCCGTGCACTATGCGTCGGCCATGTTCTCCCTCCAGTCCCTGCGGTGCTTTGAGCCCGAACTTCAGCATGGCACTAACAAGTTATAGGTCTACTACTTCTGTGAATGTATCATTAAAAGCTTAAAGAAGAAATTACATTTTTTCTTTTTTTACAATTTTTATATTGTTAAAAGTATCTATATATTTATGGTTAAAGAGGGGAATTTTGAGGGAAGGAAGCTGCGTCAATTCAACTGATACATCTGTCACTGAAGGAGAAAAGGATAAACAAACCGGCATCTCTTCACAAGATAATATTAAAGAACAAGTACTCTGTACAATAGGATCCATCTGGATTCGCGTGTACTAGTGAGTAAGATGCTCCTACTTCAGTGTGTGTGATATGTCAAATAAAACTCGTGAACGGTTCTTTGACTCCAGCTAACTTTCATCGACACCTATAAACAATGCATGACGATCACAAAGCAAAAGATGTGTACATTTTTAAAAGACAGCATCACTCAACAGGAAAGTTTAAACATTAAATAATTAGTAATGCAAAAACTGAAAATGAAAATGTAACCTAAATATCATACCGTGTAAGTTACTTCATTGCTCTTAATGGTGAAGCCATGCATAAAAGACATAGTGTCATGCACGATTAACGAGCAGACTGACAAGAACATATATGCGATATAATTATCTAATTGTGCTGTATCATGACACACCAATGTGCTTTCTGCAGCCATCGACTTGGACTTTGCAGTTAGAACGCAAATGAGTGAATCTACAGATGCAGATGAACTACCAGTATTTGTCAATTATAAATTTGATAAAAAAAGCGGACGCCCATTTACTTCGTATGTCTACACAAGAAACAGCAGGAGAAGATATATTTAATTGCATTATTGACTAAATTATAAAATATGAGATCGGTGGGGAGAACTTTATTAACATTTGCACGATAATTGTTACAACCTCAATAAGAAAAACCAAAGGAGATATGTCATGTATACTGCTGATCGGTACAAGAGCCATCAGCAGTAACTGCATTTTGCATAGGCGAGTTCAAGTAACAAAAGTGCCTATTCATTTAAAATATGTTAAGGATAAAGTGGTAAAAATGACAAACTCTGTAAAACTTCGGCTACTGTGGTCCAGATTGTTTAAAATATTTTGTGATAAGGTGGGTAGTGAAGAGAGTGCACTATTACTAAATCGAGAAATCAGATGGCTGCCCAGAGGAAAAGGCTTATAACTTTGTAATGCGTTACTGGCCTTCTTTAATGTGCAAAATAATTCCTGTTTTATCAAATTTTTAAGATGTGCCTCATGGGTAACAAAACTCACACATATAGTAGACATTATTAGAAAGTGCAACGAAATTAATTGGTCATTGATAGCGTGCAATGGTAATATCTTTAATACAGGAGACAAGAATTCCGTCTTTTGCGACAAAATTAAAATTTTTGTTTTCTTCAGTCCAAGAAAACTACTTTAATATTAATCATCATATAAGGGGGCCATATTGTAATTGCTTCCCCACTTTATGTGAATGTTTGACCAAAAATAGTTTTAACATAGCTCAATGAATTCATAAGTTATTTATAGAGAAGTCACATCTTGGACAAATCTCTTCTGAAATATCTTTCAACGATTGGTGAAATAGTTCGTGGGTTCGAGAACCCTTCCCATAACAGTTCAGCCAACATTCTTAAGGGTGGGAGACTATGAAATACTAATCGACTTTATAAGTGACTGATTTAAAGCCAAAGCACGAAGATGTGCCATTGTGTAATTTCTGGGCTAATTTATCAGAAGAATATGAATTCATCGAAACAAGTTCTTAATGCTTTAATTCCGTGTATATGAAGCACGATTCTTATTATGCTGCAATGAAGACAAAGTTCAAAAACACGCCTGACGCCACACCAGATGTTAAAATTCAACTTTCTGCTCTATTGTACCTGACATTTAGATGATTTTCAATTTAATAATCACTGAAACCACAGAAAATATTTAACTTTATTGTTAAGTATTATGGCAAAAATAATTACTGAATACATTTGAACTAAATTTTCTTATTTTAAAAACTTTATTTTGATTTATGCCTTATTACTTATGATTTTAAATTGAAGTGACTAAGGTATAATCTAATCTCTCTTTCTTTTTAATTTTACTAATTTTTTTAAACTTCAAAGTAAGTTAGATGTTCCACGAAATTACTAGGATTCTCAAAGGATTGTGTCAGAGAAAATGTTAAGGAACCCCTGCTCTAGAATCAGATACAGAATTTATTTAATGATCCATCCTGCAGCCTCTGTCAGGATCTATAAAAAAAACTAATCTGGGTTCATAGCTTTGTAAAGTACACTTAGTATGGTATGGAATGCAGTGTACTGAGTAATATGCTGCTGCAGTAGTCTTATGTTGAAGACAGGTTTGATAATGCGGTCCACACAACTATTTTCATATCGACATTGCTACGGCACCCTACATGCATTTGTACCTTGGAAGTTCCAACTGTCATCTTCTTGTTCGTTCCTCATGGTCACACACTTAAGAATTAATACTGTCCAGGTCTGAAAGGGACCTGTTCGTCGGTTTAGAAGATGAACATCAGTCTCAGTTAGGTCTGGTTACTACTGACGGATATCAACATAACAACTAAGAAATTATTTTCTTTTAACATGAGAAAGTTTTACAGTCATAGAAAACAGAAAAAAATACACCATGTACAATTCATGGAGTGGCTTCTGTCATTACTTCTTTTTGAACACTAATACATCTGTCAAGCACACAGGCACGCAAACGCCTTATCAATGCAGAAGTGAGATATCTGCTCTTCACAGCCTAAAAAATGCGTCAAACTACCGCAACAGCGCTTTCTGTTGGTACGTAACATATCTGGCAGCCTGCTTACTGTGTTTCAAGCATTCATCTCGATCTCTAATTTATATCTCCACTTTTATCTACATCAATTAACTATTATTATGCTTCATGAAGAGTCCAATTAATCTATCCTTTCTTTCTGTGAACTCTCTTTCTCACCGAGTTTGATTCTGTGTCTCTTTATATGCTAATCACAATTTTCAACATTCTTCTGCATATACAGATTTCCAAAATTCGAATCTCTTCTTGTCTGTACTGTTTATTCCAGTCTTTTCCGGTCCATACTGTTTATTAACCTCGCTTCACTTTCTTATATGGCTACGCTGTAACCAAAAACTTAACAAAAGACTTCCTAAAATGAAATTTACATCCTGTGATACCATCATCATATTTTTCTAGTAAGATTTCTTGGATTCCGTGTACTATCACGATCCTTTGATTCTTTTTACGTCGACATTTACCGCCCAGGAAGCAAAACTCGTCTACTGCTTTCATTGCCACATTTCCTAGTCAAATTCCCTTATTGTCAGCTGACTATATTCAGCTATACCCCATTGCTCATGTTTCCCTATCATTTGCATTCATCATATAATCTCAATGCACTGAACTGTTTTTCCAAATACTTCTCCACCTATGACATAATTGCAGAGTTATCTACTTAGTTATCAATTTAAGAAGACCGCAAAGTGGTTCAGGTCGGAAAAAATCGATTTTCGGTTTTCATCATATTTCGATAGATTATAGTTTTATTTAAGTACTCTGAAAAGTATTTTGCTGAAAAAAAAAATTTTGTCGAGCATTTAAAGAGCGTTTTCCTACCACGTGTGTTTATGTGCCACGCTCACTTTTCTGTGACCCACTTTTCTGCATATATTTTAGATCTTTATATCCCCTACATCGCACGTTTGGGATTTGTTTTTACTCCCGAGTGTGTTGGCTATTCTTGGAATGCAACGGTCGGTATTATTTTGCTTCTGCTGTTCGTAAACAACAAGCTTTCAAACACGCGGTTAGTTTTGCTCAAGTGTGATTGCGAGTAGCTGTTATACTTAAATTTTGCAGTGCTTGTTTACGTGTGTTTTGTTGTGTTTATTAAAGATGATGAAACGTAAAGGCATTTTCAAGAAACGACAATTTAGAGGAAACAAGTTTACAAAGCTTTCTGTACAAGAGGTTATGTCTCCTGGCAATGATGTTTCAAATTATAGTTCTACAACAAGTGCATCACCAAAGAAGCTCTCACCGTTTCAAGAGAGTTACAACGAATTTATTGTAAGTGACAAGGGGCGCAGTAACATTATTATAAATTTGAGAATATTATCAGATTTAATTTCTAAATTTGTAAAATGTTGACAGTGTTTTGAGTCACAGAGTGTGAAAATTTGTGAGTGTGCCAGTGGGAGAAGAGGCTTAGCAATTGCTTTGGATTTAATTTGCACTAAATGCTCAGTTGTGATTTCATTTATGAGTTCTTCAAAACCAGATACAAGTGGCCCTTGTGAAATCAATACTAGATTAGTTATGCCTTACGATGCATTGGAAGGGCATGGCTGCACGGAGAACATTTTGTTCAGTGATGAACTTACATCAACCGCCAAATAAATTTGAAAAACTGACTGCAATATTAGAGAAAGCTGTATGTGAGGTCAGTGTGGAAAGCATAAAACTGGCTGCTAGGGGAGCAGTGGAAGAAAATGACGATTGTTCGGGTATTGCAGTTGCACTTGGTGGAAGTTGGCACAAAAGAGGACATACTTCTCTGAATTGAGTAGTGACTGCCACGAGTGTAGACACCGGTAAAGTGTTAGATGTGGAGATAATGTCTAAATGTTGCAAATGTTATAAAGTCAATGAACATAAAGAACACATCTGTGCGACTAATTGCCGGCCGCGGTGGTCTCGCGGTTCTAGGCGCGCAGTCCGGAACCGTGCGACTGCTACGGTCACAGGTTCGAATCCTGCCTGGGGCATGGATGTGTGTGATGTCCTTAGGTTAGTTAGGTTTAAGTAGTTCTAAGTTCTAGGGGACTAACGGCCACAGCAATTGAGTCCCATAGTGCTCAGAGCCATTTCAACCATTTTTTGTGTGACTAATTTTAGAGGAACAAGTGGAGTACACCAAATATTTCATCCCCCCTTAGAAACAGGAGGTGTACGGTACACCAAATATTTGGGCGACGGTGACAGTAAGGCATAGAAATATGTAGCGAACTATAAGCCATATGGAGATGTCATTAGTAACAAAATAGAATGTGTAGGCCATGCTCAAAAACGTTTGGGAACAAAACTGAGAAATCTAACTGTTGATATGAGAGGAAAAGGGGATTCAAAATTGTTGACCGGAAAGGGTCAGTTAACTAAAACTGAAATAGAAAACTTGCAGCTATATTATGGGCAGGAGAAATAAAGAAAATCTGGAGGCAATGAAGAGAGATGTTTGGGCCATATTCTTCCATAAGTTCTCCACTGATGATAAGCCATGTCATGGATTGTGTCCATCAGGAGAAAATTCGTGGTGCAAATACAATAGGGCTAAGGCAACTGGAGAATCTTATTCTCCCCAGCATTCTCTTCCTGCTGCTGTTATTACAGTAATTAAACCTATTTTCAGACACTTGGCTCATCCTGAACTTCTAAAGAATTGTCTGCAAGGGCAGAAACAGAACCCAAACGAATGTTTGAACAGCATAATGTGGAACTGCCTTCCAAAAACTATATTTGTAGGCATGCATACAATGAAACTATGAGTTCATCATGCTGTTATTACATTCAGTTGTGGTAATATTGGAAACTTATGGGTACTTAAAAAGCTGGGAATTAATCCTGGAGAAAATAAGGTCACTGGGCTGCAACACTGCGATAAAATGAGGACAGCCGATGCAGACAGGTGTGCATCTAATACGGCCAAGAAAGCAAGACAAACATCCAGGAAGATGAAAAAGAAGCTGGAAGACCTGCTAGAGGCCAAAGAAGAGCCATCTTATGCAGCAGGACAATTTTAATTAACTGTAAGTAACAAATTTCAAAAGTTTTATCTTTAAAGTAAATATCCTGCAAACTAAAATTTTCAGTACATATGCCCCATTATATCCGAAACTATAATAGATAAATGAATGAAATTTTCAGAAACTCTGCATAATATAAAAAGCCACCTACTACATTAATTAATATTCTTCCATTAGCAAGTTCAGAAAAAATATTTTTGCAGAAAAACTTAATATTTTTTGTTAGTAAATTTAAAAAAGTATTTCTTAAAAAATATAAAATGGATAAAGTAGATTTTAGTACAGTTGACTCTATTAGCATCATGTAACATACTGGTACAGTAAAAATATTAAAGTCCTGCATCAAATAGTTTTTTTCAGAAATGGGTTATATACTTACCTAAATTAACATGGTTAGAAAGGCTGGGTGTGGTCCCCTTAAAATGAATAAATCTCACTGACATAAACCTCCGAAAGATATATTTGATCACTGAGGAATGTATGGTAATCAGATGGCTACATTTTGCAAGGAAACTGCTGTCTTCTGCTAGTCTTTCCAGCCAGGGGCATGGCGCATTCGGGTAGCAGGCGTCTGTCCACCTAGGGAAAGCTGCACCCTACTACAGACATATTCCAGAAACGACGAGGTGTTTTTTTCTCGAAGGAGTCGTTACAGAATGGGTATCAGTCTTTGAATGAACAAAGAAACATTGAGAAGATACTATGGAACAAAACAGTGTATCCTCCATTCCGTACTATTACCGCTGCGAGCGATCTGAAGTGATTTATAGTAACGAAACTAAAACGATTTCTACACTCCTGGAAATGGAAAAAAGAACACATTGACACCGGTGTGTCAGACCCACCATACTTGCTCCGGACATTGCGAGAGGGCTGTACAAGCAATGATCACACGCACGGCACAGCGGACACACCAGGAACCGCGGTGTTGGCCGTCGAATGGCGCTAGCTGCGCAGCATTTGTGCACCGCCGCCGTCAGTGTCAGCCAGTTTGCCGTGGCATACGGAGCTCCATCGCAGTCTTTAACGCTGGTAGCATGCCGCGACAGCGTGGACGTGAACCGTATGTGCAGTTGACGGACTTTGAGCGAGGTCGTATAGTGGGCATGCGGGAGGCCGGGTGGACGTACCGCCGAATTGCTCAACACGTGGGGCGTGAGGTCTCCACAGTACATCGATGTTGTCGCCAGTGGTCGACGGAAGGTGCACGTGCCCGTCGACCTGGGACCGGACCGCAGCGACGCACGGATGCACGCCAAGACCGTAGGATCCTACGCAGTGCCGTAGGGGACCGCACCGCCACTTCCCAGCAAATTAGGGACACTGTTGCTCCTGGGGTATCGGCGAGGACCATTCGCAACCGTCTCCATGAAGCTGGGCTACGTTCCCGCACACCGTTAGGCCGTCTTCCGCTCACGCCCCAACATCGTGCAGCCCGCCTCCAGTGGTGTCGCGACAGGCGTGAATGGAGGGACGAATGGAGACGTGTCGTCTTCAGCGATGAGAGTCGCTTCTGCCTTGGTGCCAATGATGGTCGTATGCGTGTTTGGCGCCGTGCAGGTGAGCACCACAATCAGGACTGCATACGACCGAGGCACACAGGGCCAACACCCGGCATCATGGTGTGGGGAGCGATCTCCTACACTGGCCGTACACCACTGGTGATCGTCGAGGGGACACTGAATAGTGCACGGTACATCCAAACCGTCATCGAACCCATCGTTCCACCATTCCTAGACCGGCAAGGGAACTTGCTGTTCCAACAGGACAATGCACGTCCACATGTATCCTGTGCCACCCAACGTGCTCTAGAAGGTGTAAGTCAACTACCCTGGCCAGCAAGATCTCCGGATCTGTCCCGCATTGAGCATGTTTGGGACTGGATGAAGCGTCGTCTCACGCGGTCTGCACGTCCAGCACGAACGCTGGTCCAACTGAGGTGCCAGGTGGAAATGGCATGGCAAGCCGTTCCACAGGACTACATCCAGCATCTCTACGATCGTCTCCATCGGAGAATAGCAGCCTGCATTGCTGCGAAAGGTGTATATACACTGCACTAGTGCCGACATTGTGCATGCTATGTTGCCTGTGTCTATGTGCCTGTGGTTCTGTCAGTGTGATCATGTGATGTATCTGACCCCAGGAATGTGTCAATAAAGTTTCCCCTCCCTGGGACAATGAATTCACGGTGTTCTTATTTCAATTTCCAGGAGTGTATTAATGGGATATGTATAGTTTATAAATATTACATAACTAGACATTTCCCTGAGCCCTCGCTTATGTATGCATTTGACACATATATCGAAAACCTCCCTGTCTCAGTGTCCACCTTCTCACCTTCCGTCTGTCCATCCCATCCTCCCACCTTTATCTGTCAATTTCCTCTCTCCACACCCTCTTTCTCTCCACCCCCTCCTTCCACACACTTTTTCCATTTCCTACGCCCCTTTTCTCCGCCTACATCTTCCGTCGTTCCTTTGACCTTACTTTCCTCCCCTTCTCTCTTCCAATTCGAGACTTCTTCTCTTCCGGTTCCACCTGGCCACAATCTTTCAGCACCTTTAACCTGCCTCATGCATCTCCCCCTCCTTCCCCGCCTCACTGTCTGTGTTGAGCTGCGCACTCTTCAGATGTTTTGGAGAGGTACCCATTCTTCCAACGTTTTGGGAAGGCTGGGAGGAGTTACTCCGTAGACTACCTTTCATGCGACGGTAATATGGTGCCATTTTTCAACAGGATAATATTATTTCAATCATGGAACGTGTCTTTATGCTCTGTCTCCATGATATTGAGATCCTTCCATGGCCTGCAGGATCCCCTGATCTGTCCCCGATAGAACACATGTGGAACGAGCTCGAACTCATATTCCGCCCCAGTGCCAGTATCTAGGAAATCAAGGACTAGACCCAACAGTTGTGGACTAGCTTACCTCACGAGAGGATACGACAGCCTTAAGGCATTGTCCCCAAACGAATCAGTGAATGCACCCAGGACAAGCGAGGCGTCAAGTCACACAGATAAGTGAGGTCATACTGTGGTCATACTGTCAAGTTGTTTCAAAATTTGACTCGATTTTGTAATCACTGTAACAGCGTGACACATCCTCTCGACCCCTGTAGTTCCGTTTAGTTCCCTGTATCCCTTCTGTGTGCTTCCTGTCCTCTTCTTCGTCTCTTTCTTCTTCTTCTTCTTCTTCTTCTTCTTCTTGTGTGTGTGTGTGTGTTTGAGGTTTACGGGAGCTAAACAGCGGGGTCATCAGCGCCCATTCTTCTTCTTCTTCCAGGAGGTTGGGAGCTAGGTTGGAGCTGTAAGGTGCTGGTGCCCAAATGAAATAGTCCAGTACACGATACGAATTTAGCAAACAAACTGGATACCTTGAAAAATCACAGACGCCTCTGATTAAACAATTTTACTTGCCACACGACTAACAGCCAATAGAAGCTCCACAATATTTAACTGCACTTGTTACACTAATGTCATCAAGCGAAGATTACTCAAACTTCTAAATCAACATTAGCGGCTGCTTTAAACTGTACACCAAGACAAGATTTCAATAAAACTCAAATAGTAGGAAATATTTTGCCAAATAAACGAAAGAATAATTATGTGAAATTAAACAAAGCTTAGAAAACTGAAAATTATTCAGGAGTGAGTACTTGACGTCTGCTCCAAAATTTACATCAAGCATGTAGTGAAAGAAATTCATAGCACAGTAACCAAAAGCAAAAGGTTTACTAGGTGAATAAGGAACAAAATCAGAAGGTTTTAATTAACAACGTAGAGACGCTCTACAAGTACGTTTTGGCAGCAGCAGCAGATTCATGCCCAACAGGTCACAAAAGCTTAAACTTTTCAAATAAATTAGCTAAGACAACCATTTAAATAATCTGAAAATAGAATGAGTTTTTCACTCTGCAGCGGATTGTGCGCTGATATGAAACTTCCTGGCAGATTAAAACTGTGCGCACGACCGAGACTCGAACTCGGGACCTTTGCCTTTCGCGGGCAAGTGCTCTACCATCTGAGCTACCGAAGCACGACTCACGCCCGGTACTCACAGCTTCACTTCTGCCACTATCTCGTCTCGTACATTCCAAACTTTACAGAAGCTCTCCTGCGAACCTTGCAGAACAGGCACTCCCGAAAGAAAGCATACTGCGGAGACGTGGCTTAGCCACTGCCTGGGGGAGGTTTCCAGAATGAGTTTTTCACTCTGCAGCGGAGTGTGCGCTGATATGAAACTTCCTGGCAGATTAAAACTGTGCACCCGAGCGAGACTCGAACTCGGGACCTTTGCCTTTCGCGGTCAAGTGCTCTACCATCTGAGCTACCGAAGCACGACTCACGCCCGGTACTCACAGCTTCACTTCTGCCACTATCTCGTCACGTACATTCCAAACTTTACAGAAGCTCTCCTGCGAACCTTGCAGAACAAGCACTCCCGAAAGAAAGGACATTGCAGAGACGCGGCTTAGCCACAGCCTGGGGGCGGTTTCCAGAATGAGGTTTTCACTCTGCAGCGGAGTGTGCGCTGATATGAAACTTCCTGGCACATTAAAACTGTGCGCCCGGCCGAGACTCGAACTCGGGACCTTTGCCTTTCGCGGGCAAGTGCTCTACCATCTGAGCTACCGAAGCACGACTCACGCCCGCTACTCACAGCTTCACTTCTGCCAGTATCTCGTCTCGTACATTCCAAACTTTACAGAAGCTCTCCTGCGAACCTTGCAGAACAAGCACTCCCCCAGGCTGTGGCTAAGCCACGTCTCCGCAGTATCCTTTCTTTCGGGAGTGCTTGTTCTGCAAGGTTCGCAGGAGAGCTTCTGTAAAGTTTGGAATGTAGGAGACGAGATACTGGCAGAAATGAAGCTGTGAGTACCGGGCGTGAGTCGTGCTTCGGTAGCTCAGATGGTAGAGCACTTGCCCGCGAAAGGCAAAGGTCGCAAGTTCGAGTCTCGGTCGGGCGCACAGTTTTAATCTGCCAGGAAGTTTCAATCTGAAAATACTTAAAAATTTCCAGTACTCGATCCATGAGACAATCGCCAGCTACTACTCAAGATCCGAAATCGCCACAAGACACTCAGTTCTAACTGGCAAGTTAACGGCTAAATTTATTATTTAACACGCACATGTACGTAACGGACAGAAGCCTCCACCAAATGGGCACGCCAAAATGGCGGCAAAGCTTGCACGCAGAGAATAAGGAGGAATTTGGTTGATACAGAGGTTAAAATAGTGGACGAAAAAATATACCTTTCGTCAAGCAGGCTAGCACACCGTGGGACTAAATTTTACACTCGCTCGAATTCGCCCCACTTCTGTAATTCAACATCAACCTCAAGGCTGTGGTCTACCTTAGTGCGTTTAAAACAACTTAGCCATAACTGAAACATACAAAACAGCAATTGTCGAACGATCCAAAATACAACAGTACACATTTGCGAACTCGAAAGGTACAATTTAACACCACGTTGTCTAACACCTAAAGCTTTGTTTCTTGTACAGGAAGTTATGAGCGGTTTAACGTGCTACTTTGTTTCATCGTGGTCTGTACCAAAACGTTTGACTGACGTACGTAATATAGGTAGTCATAATCAACGGCGCGACTCAGGCACCATTACATTAATATAGGAACCATAATCCACCACAAAGTCTGCCTACAACAGAAACAAGTAGAATACAAAATTTTAATGGTACAATATGCAAATCCGAATGCACACGGTGAAAAGATTTATATATGAACTGCCTTAGACATATATCTGCCCACACAGTAAAGACACCTTTAAGCGTTAACTGCTCTCTCCGCTTAACAAGAAATTTATATTTCACAATACTTACAAAACACAGATCCGATCACTCATCGGATAGGATTACAACACGCTCGATACAATAATTCGGGTTAGTAGAAGTTCAGTAGGCTAGTAACAATTTAACAGGTCTGGCTGAAGGTCTAAATGCACTCAGTCCTACTCACGGTCAAATGAACACCACTCGACACAAGTGTCTTGGCGACAGAAATATGAAAATCTGCTTAATGACCAGACGTTTGGAGGATCACCATAAAATCCGTGATTGCCAAATTAACGCTCATATGCCGTTTGGGAAATTTCACACTGCTGTCCAACATGACTGTCGCAGGACGACAACCACCCATTCCAGTATCTGCCATCTCCTCACGACCGTCCTCAGCTAGTATCCGCAGCGCCGTATCCCGCCCAAGACAATACAACAGTACTTCGCACTGTCTCCAGACATAAACACAACTCCCATCAGTTGTTTCTGCGGAAGCTTGAATATCCAAGTTTTCGACAGCCCACGTCCTTCTCAAGTCGGTAAATCCCAGGCCACAATCAGGTAACAGCATTCAATCGACCGATAGCTGGCGTCTTGCCGGAAAACTTGAGTGCACGGAACGTTCTTCTTCCCTTTTTTTTTTCCTCCAGGAGTGAAGTATTTTCACACAAGCATCCACAATCCCAGCGTAGCGGACCGTGAAAGTGTCAGATATCTGGATACAACATGAATTACTGTGGTCAATAATTTTTATTTTGACGACGCGTATCTTAGATTACCCAATCTTTTGGAGGAATATAGGGTTGCAGTTGAAATATACCAAACAGTAGCGAACATTATAGTCTTCCTTACTACGGAAATTGGGGACAGCCACATCAGTCAAGAAAACACCTAACATCCCAATGAAAGAATAAAAAAATCGACTGCAATCATTCAATGAAAAGCTAAACTTTTTTTTGACATGTCAGTGAATTTCTTCTTACACAATATCATACGGATTTTAGTTGGAGAGTTAAACATATATATTTTTCTATCGCTGTTTTATCATTGTATTTCTATGGATCTACCCATGTTTTGATATTACTCCATTAATTAGTACCCCAGTTTCACTTAGTAGGCGTGTACATTTATATTCTGTTTCCCTAATGTACCTCAAGCCAGACAACATGATGAGGATCGAACGCATGCAATAAAATTTATTTCAAATTAGTATGAAATGCCACGTTCGCAGCTCGTGGTCTAGTGGCTGGCGTTGCTGCCATAGGATCACAGGATCCCAGGTTAGATTCCCGGTAGGGTGAGGACTTTCTACGCCCGAGGATTGGGTGTGCGTGTTGTCCTCATTATCTCATCATCATGCGAGACTGGAACCGAAAAGACCGGGAACTTTTATAGGCACTGATGACCAAAATGCTGAGCGCCCCACCAATCAACATCATCATTATTGAATAACGTGTGTGAAATCTAATGGGAGTTAACTGCTAAGGTCATCAGTACGTAAGCTTACACACTACTTAACCTAAATTGTCCTAAGGACAAACACACACACCCATGCCCAAGGGAGGACTCGAACCTCCGCCAGGAACAGCCGCACGGTCCATGACTGCAGCGCCCCTGACCGCTCGGCTAATCCCGCGCGGCATTGTTGAATACCACTTCAGATTTCTCAGTAAAGTCACGCTCTTCAAAGTAAGTTGTGTTTGCATCTTCATCAGTTGTAAGTATTTAGCCATGACAGCGTGGTGTATCTGGAGTGTAAATATCTTCATGTTACCTTTTTCAGACATGGCACCATAATGCGACAAAGGTATCATGCGAATGCAAAACCTATGAACACAGAGTATTTGCGAGGTACATGAAAGAGATTGTCAAAAACGCTGATGAAGGTTGCCCGCAATAGTAACGAAGATATCAAAAATTCTTTGATTTTATTACGCAGTCACAGCACAATAAAAATCCGTTTGAAATAAACTGGATTGGGTTTGAAACCATCAGTTCTTGTACAAGAATGGATATATCCTGCTAGTATACTCAAGTGTTCTAAGTTCAACTAATCTACGGAAAGGCAAAAGTAACCCATTTCTGACAACGCATATTCGATCAGCTTTGTTCACTGTGTTAGTGGAATCGTTTTTCATGGTCGATAAAGACCACTAGAGAATTCTATCTATCTATCTATCGCTTGAGCCTTGTCCCACAGTTACGCAGGGTCAGCCACCGTTAATCGGATGTTGATGTTTAAGGGGTGGCCGGATGCCCTCCCTGCCGCCACCCGATACCCCCCGGGATGGAATTATGGTACCCCAATTGTCTGTGTCGAGTGTAATCCATGGAATAGTGCGAATGTGTTCAGATGTCTGCGAGCTTGTAACTGAGGCGAAAACTGGGGACCAGTACGGTATTCACCTAGCGGGATGTGGAAAACCGCCTAAGAACCACATCCAGGATGGCCAGCACATCGACCCTCGTCGTTAACCCGCCGGGCGGATTAGATCCGTGGCCGGCGCGCCAACCCGAGTGCAGGAAGCAGCGTGTTAGCGCTCTCAGCTACCTTGGCGGGTCACTGACCACTAAAGAATAAACTTCTTCATTTCACCTCTACGATCGCAAACTTGTTAGGTCCTGGCAGTACCTGTGTCAGTCAGTAGTGCCCATTTCAGAGCTGCAGCGAAAAGAGAGAAAAACGAATAAATAGGTAATGATGAAAAGTGTTACCGACATATGTGAAACTTATGCTCTTTAAATATGACGAAGCATGCGTATTTTTAAAACCATGTCCTCATGTTATGGAGCCAAAATGACATCGTCAAATGATAAACACGAAAACAGCGCCAGCTTCGTCACATATATGTAAATACTCTTCATATCAGAGCCATCTTGTTAACAGAACTGCTGTTCAAATCAAACTGCCATACAGTAGCCGCGAAATATTTATGTCAGAAGCTCTCTAGAAGTTGCTGCTATACACACATTCTTCAGTAATATACACTGAAGAGCCAAAGAAACATGGACTCCTGCGTAATATTGTGTAGAGCCCCCGCGAGCACGCAAAAGTACAACAGTAAGACGTGGCATAGACTCGAATAATGTCTGAAGAAGTTCTGAAGGGAACTGATACCTTGAATCGTACTGGGCTGTCCATAAATCCGTAAGAGTATAAGGGAGGGGAGACCTCTTCTGAACAGCACGTCGCAAGGCATCCAAGATATACTCAAAAATGTTCATTTTTGGGGAGTTTTGTGGCCAGCGGAAGTGTTTTAACTTAGACGAGTGTTCCTGGATCCACTCTGTATCAATTCTGAAATTGTGGGGTCTCCCATTGACCTGTTTGAATTGCCCAACTCCATCGGAATGAACAATGGGCATGAATAGATGCAGGTGATCAGGCAGGATCTGTGTCACACAGTACGTGTGTCACCCGTCAGAGTCGTATGTAAATTTAACAAGGGTCTCGTATCACTCCAAATGCACACGCCCCACATCACTGCAGAGCCTCTACCAGCTTAAACAGTCCCTTGCCGACATGCAGGGGCCATGGGCTCAAGAGGTTGTCTCCACGCCGGTAAAAGTCTAACTGATTGATACGAACACGATTCGTCTGGCCACGCAGCATGTTTCCAGTCGTCAACAGTTCAATGTCGATGATGGCGGGCCCAAGCGAGGCGTAAAGCTTTGTGTCGTGCAGTCATCAAGGGTACACCAGTGGGTCTTCGGCTTCGAAAGCCGAGATCGATAATGTTTCGTTGAATGGTTCGCACGCTGACACTTGTTTATGGCCTAGGAATGAAACCGACTGACTGGCGTGTAACCTCAGTGGAGTAACTTTTATACGTGATTCTTACAATTTAATCTCTATCCGCTTTAAGAATCCGGTACCGTTGGCTATATCACCACACGAAAAACGAGCTGGTGTAATCCTGTGGTAACACTCGATGTAACTGCTGATGGTGACGAAGCTGCAGACCCACAAATGTGGTGAGAGCTGAAACCTAAGACCTTAGCAGAGTGCTGTGTATACCAAATCTGAATCTTGTCACTTTACTGTCAATAACAATCTTAAGACACGCACTCCCAGCACAAGGCAGAATTTAGCAAGTGTATAACAGGTAAGCGCTCCCAAGAACCGTATGCCAGACAGAAGAGGACACCCAGAGCGAGGGGGAGTACAGTACTGTCTTTAACCGTACAGCAAAATACTGTGCCCTAGCTGATCTCTAAGATCTGCGTCGCACCGGAGGCTAAAACAGAATTATTCTCTGCGCTTGGCGGCGAAGACAAGAGAATGTTCCTGCTCTTTTGAGAGCTGAAACAGGGTCTCCCGCTCCTTCCCGAGTTCAAACACGAATCCCCTCAACTAAAACTACTGGCTCAGCTGCTCACCTCTCTTTACCCCATCGCTTGGTACGGCCGAGCGAATCATAGTTTAGAAACCACTGCGCGGACTCTCTCCCCCGCAAAGTAAACGGCTCCGTCCAATCACACTCAAGTTTCCGTCGAATTTTCCAGAAGACATCCCTCCTACCAAGCTTTAAGTAAATGTGCCAATACGGAATGTGGGCCTCAAAATTTCGTGGGAACAAGCCCGTCGTACTCGCCAAAACAGCTGACGGCTCGAGGCGTAGCCTTCGCCTGCCGCTTCCAAATAGTCACGGTATTGTTTGAAAGAATTTTCGTCGGCGACTACACGGCACCTGACAGCCTGCACCGGCCATTATATAACAGTTCTCACCATTCATGCACTACATACGCTCCTTGTAAAACTCGGCCCTCAGCCCTCAGTCTGGTCAGTGACCGCATTCATACACCGTTCCGTGTTTCGACTACCGCCCGACGTGTGCGTCTCTCCAAGAACCAGCTATTGCCACCCTGAGACACCCCACTAGGCTCCTTGTCTGTCCTCGACCACTGAGTAAGGCAGCGGACCCACAGCTCCAGCCATTCTATGTACAAGCACATCATCTAACAAGGAAGTTACCTGCAAGTCTTAGTAATAGGTCTACTTAACGATGTTGGTCATGTTCTTTATACGACGGAATCTTTGTAACTTTTTGTATATCCATCCTTCTGACAGGAGGTTTTTGGGACGACGGCTGTTTACTGTTGTCAGAAAATGAAACGCCTACAGCCATCCTTATGACATTTTTTATTTTGTTGCAACCAGTTTCGGTTCTTCAATGCGCTATGTTCAGGCTGCAGTTGATGCGCAGGGGGTCAACACGACCCTATTCACATCGCACCAGTGGCCAGCATACCTGTTTACGCAGACTGTCTGAAAACTTTGGTGTCCGCAATCTGCGAATCAACTCAAGCTGGCTAGAGTGTTGACACCAAAGTTTTTAGACAGTCTGCGTAAACAGTTATGTTGGCCATAGGGATCGTGTCAACCCCTTGTGCATCAACTACAGCCTGAAGATGGTGCTTTGAAGCACCGAAAATGGTTGCAATAAAATAAATAAAATAATAAGGACGCTGTACGAGTTTCATTTTCTCAGAATCTTTATAATATGCGCAAATACGGCCACCTTACAATCATTTGACGATACCTCCGTGACTCCACTATATCAGAATATGGTTTTAAAACAGGTATGCCTTGTCATATTAAAGAGCATAATTTTCACATCAATGCAGTAATACTTGTCACCATGGTCTAATTTACGCTTTAAGCTGCAGACATCCAATAACTGTATTTGTGTTTTTCCGACTTTTTCTACAGACAATATGCTCATTGCTGACCTGTTGTTGACCGTGCAGCTTATCCCTGGAATAAATGATGACTAACTGAAACCCTCAGCTGCCGACAGGTGTTGTCGATATACCTCGATGTGGACAGCAACAGTAATCTGTTCTTTCAAGAACAGTTACTGTCTTCATATATATATAGTTAAAGGCTACCCAGCCATTGACCTTCGTCTGTGCGAATGCGCACAGGTTGCCCAAACTCTTACGGGAGTCGCCAAAGCGTGCGCGAGTAATGAGTGAATGGGCAAATGTCTGTAAGGTACATTACATATGTAGAATTGTGGACAGGTGGGAATGAGTGACTCACGGGAAGCGTGCAAGGGATAAGTCCCTGCAGTCGCGCTATACATGTCTGTCCTCGGTGGCTCAGATGGATAGAGCGCCTGCCATGTAAGCAGGAGATTCCGGGTTCGATTCCCGGTCAGGGCACACATTTTTCAGCTGTCCACATCGAGGTATGTCAACAACACCTGTCGGCAGATGAGGTTGTCGGTTAATCATCATTTATCCGAGTTTTATTTCTTTTCCCTGAAGTTTAATTCCAATGAATCAATTAAAAAATATTAGCAGGACATTAGCAATGTAGCTATTAGTACGTATTTTCCGAAGCACTGGGGTTGAAAAACCAACTTTAGACACTGCATGCACATCCACATTCGAAACCATTTCACAATCAGAGTCAGTTTCACAACTTACGCGAAATTCTCCTCCAAGCACTGACCAATAGTGTGCTGCGCCTGGTACATTTATATTAGTCGTTTCAGCCACTAATCTACTTGACACTGTGTCACCCAAACTGCCGTCAAACACTGTAGCAGTGTTTGGAACCGTAGGAACACTCGCCACATCATGTGCATCAGAATCTCCTCCAAATTCTGAATCTTCTTCGTTCTCTTCTTGTAACAGCATCCCAGCATTTCATTACACGATCAACCAGAACCTTACTTACATGCTATGGAACGATAATACCTCCATGACGTCATTGTTATAGATTCAAAAGAAACATTCACGAAAGCCTATATGAAACTTTGAAATATAAATTCAAAGCAGAAAAGAATAAATAACTTACCTATTACACTCTAGTGTGTGAATAAACTGCAAAACTATATAAAACAACCAATAATTAATAAATAATAGGCCTATCGCGTTCAGATGTGTGCATAAACTGTATTCGTCATGTGACTTATCTTCACTAATCATCCTAGTTGTGTACTGTCAGAGGAATTAATTTACATTTTTCCGGCAGCTAATATCATCGAGATTGTTTGCGAAAAAGTATTATCTGTAACATTCATTCTTCATTAGAAGAAGCATTTCACAATATACAATAAGCATAACTGGATGTAATTAGGAACTGAATTCACGACAGTATCTTTGTGTCAGATACGGCGCAGAATAAGACGAACTGCAGATACGCTTACAAAGGACTCACGGTTTTTATACTTTGTAATGTAGAGAATGTTATCGTGAATTGAACTTCCCGATTTTTATATCAGAAGATATCGGAAGAGTTAATCCAGAGGTGAGATACACTAGCTAAACACAAAAGCAGCTTTGAAAACCAGTTCTTGAAATGCCACTCGTAAACATCCATACCAATACTCATTTGTTCGCAGATATCTCAAGGCTGTCGAACCTGGAAACATAGATATGTTATTCAATCTTAACAGAGGAAATACTATGAATGTATTAAAAACACTACAATCGATTGCTCGTAGTAAATAATGCAATAAACATCATTTAGGACCAGTGGTATAACGTTTACCAGTTTTACTTCTTATCTTCTTCTTTGTGCAAGTTTTCTACACCATGCGCCGTCTCTCGCATCCAAGTTTTGATTCCTTCTATCCTCCAGTCCTCTTCTTGCATGGACCTGTCCTGCATCGCACGCCTTGCTCCATCGTTTCTATGTAGCCGGTGATCCCCTCTTTTTCTTGTTGTAGAGGTCTCCAGTGTCATGTTTTGGAGGCCAATCTTTCCCCTGACATCCTTCTAGCACATTGTTAGGTGTTTATTTTCTGTTGTGTCTACCATATTTTATTAACTCCCATACATTCTCGTAACACTTCATTTCTCATTTTGTCTCTTCTTTTTACTTCACTACTTCATCTTCAAAACTCATTTCCATCGCCTTTAATTTCTTCTCATTGACCCAGAAGCCTTCCTAAATTTGAGAAGAAACAGAGCAATGCTCTCTATTATAGTTTCGTGTATCTTCCTTTTCAAAGCTTTTTACGTTGTTTTATTTCTACCGACGGAGTGTTACTGCTTGATTGCCACATTTACCTTTTCTATTCTGCGCTTTATTACCTCATTGCTTCCACCTTTATCCGAAGTGATTGTCCTTAAATATTTATAGCATCGATTAAACCTTATTATAGATTCATCATCCAAAACGAGATCTCTTCCTATGTCTGCTTCTACTATTCCTTAGCCTTTCTTTATATATAAGGAACATCCTCTTCTTCCTCGATGAAGATGACCGTCGCCGAAATTTAGGGAGAACAGGATGTCATCAGCTACTCTAATTCCCTTGTATCTGCTCTTCCTTTTCCAATTTTTCAGTGCATCGTTCAGAAATACTTTAAAGAGGGTAGGTGCTAAGCTGCATCCTTTTGTCCATCCTCTGATAAACTTAAGTTTCTGTAATAGTAACTTCCCATCTTTAACACGGGAAGTATTATCTGAATGCAGATTTCAGCACACTGCTTGTACATAGCATTTACGGATGTTCTGGTTTTTAATTGTTTCTCAGATCCCAAATTTTTCTTACGGGGTTAGTGTTAGGAACTTTATTTCTCATAACCTTTATTTTCTACGTATTGACAGGGACAAGGAGATTGAGGCATGTGTGCATTCTTCTCTTGAAAGCATGAAATTTTTTTGTTCTCGTTTGACGTTTCTTGCAACGCACCAACGATCTAAACCGTCTTTTTACAAACACTGCGCGCCTACATGGAAGCAGCAGAAGCGTATATAAAAGTGCTGTGAATTCACAACATGTAGTCTATTACTCTGTGGAAGTGTAGCGAGGAGCGGTATTGAAAATTTTTGGAAAGGACTAGGCATGTGAAGGCATGGAAAATTGGAATTCCTCGTCTGTGGCTGGAGCCGAACTTGGTTCATACACTTCCGCGCGCTATTTTCGGTCCAGGATGCGCCCTTCCGCTGGCACTAATTAAAGACTTTCCGAGTCCGGCGCCCCATATTAATTCAGCGGTCTAACAGCGCTGGGTCTGTCGATACTTCGATTTTCGTGAACACTGCCAGCGAATCTGTCTCTCAAAACCTCCGCTTCCAACTGCCCCAATTTCTTCCAGTCACTAGTCTCATCAAGTATGGACTCAAATGCGCGATTCGAAGTTGAATAATAATATTCCAGTTCAACAATATTACCTTAGGTGCAAAGAGTCGTTAAAGGGAAAAATGCAGCGCTGGTCCAAAATCTCTATAAACCCTACGAATGACGCCATTTTTCAGTTTATGCTGTACCTGTCCTCATTGTGGTATTGTAGTTTCGGCTCAGTTGCCATTATTAAGCTTCTAAAAAGAAAAAAATACAACGTATGAAGTGTAAATAATAGGAGATCAAAAGTATGTACAACATCCTTTTGTATGTCCAATCTTGTAGCAACTGGTCTCTATGACGACGGCCGTTTACTATCGTGTCAAATAAATAAAAACACAGTTGATGGTTGGAGTGCTGACACATTATCTGCGCATCCAGTAAAGCTGGCAACTGATGTGTCATGTGTGGGTATCATACCAAGCTGTATCGCATCAGAAACAGCCTGAAGATGACACACTGAAGCGTTGAAACTGGTAGCGATAAAATAAAATCATAAGGACGGCTGTAGGTGTTTTTATTTATCTGTCACGTATGTACAACAAGTATGTCAACAGACATACACGCAAGATTCGAGGTTTGAAGCCATTCATTAAAAAGGTGCCTTTGAATTTATTCTTTCTTACGTGATATCTGAGTCGATGTTTCGTCATTGTATACCTAAGTTATCGACTGCTAATCCTACTACAGTGTTTGGCTGTAGCGGATACTTCAGAGATTTGGTGAGTACACCATGCCTGCGCGCCTGAGCTGAGTCGAAGCGTTCCCCGACGAACGCGATGCAAATATCTCTAGCTCTGTTTTCGGATTTTTGTGGACGACTTACCGTAGCTTCTTTCTCAGGGCATGTATGAGTTGACGCTGTCTACTGGGCTGAGTTTTAGTACAACGGCCGTTCCCAAGCTGCAAATTATAGGGAATATGGCGAGATTGTGGTGCTGCTTGTGCAGCTTGGGATAACGTTTCGTTGGCAGCGCTTTCAGACCGATACACGCACTCGTGTCCCTACAAAAGCTTCTGTGGTACAAAGAGAGAGGACTTGTTCCATGCTCGTGCTACAGTACTAGTATTTCACTTGTCAGTCTGTGAGGGTATTGTATTCCTCATATTTCCACTTATTTAACAGTCTTCTGAGGATTCTAGTGTGCGTATTCTTCTGTTCTAATTCTTACCTGTCGTAACACCAAAAAATAATTAATGTAGAGTAATGAAATTTCTGAAATACATATTTCTAGGTAACATATGTAAGTGATTAACACTGCAAGATCATAGTTGAATGTAAATGCGAAATGAGCAATGGCAAATGTGAAATGCTGGTACATTAATAACCGGTGTAACTGCCTAAATGTCGAATACTTGGATGCAATCCTGAATACATTGTGCTGTACAGGTACGCCAGTTTGTGGGATGAAGTGCCGTGCTTCTTGCACTTTGTCAGTTAATACAGGGGCGTTAAATGCTGTTTGTGAATGACGCTGAAGTCGTCGTTCCACATGTGCTCGACTGGAGACAGATCTGGTGATCGAATAGCCCAAAGCATAATGACACTCTGTAGAGCATGTTGGGTTTCACAGTGGTATGGAGGTGGGTAAACACCCCCTGAAGTTCCGTTCATGAATGGCAGCATAACACGTGAAATCACTGGACTGATATACAAATTTGAATTCTGGTGCGTGGGATAACCACGATAGTGCTCCTGCTGTCATACAGGTTGGTTTCAGCCGCTCAACTGACTGCCGAGGCAGAACCAGCTTTCACCAGAAAACACAACAGATCTCTCCATTGAGCTCTCGCTTGACACCAATGAAGTCACAAATGGCGGTGCTTTGGGGTCAGAGGAATGCACGCTACATGGCGTCTTGTTCGGAGCATTCCTTGAAATAACCGATTTATAACAATTCGTTAAGCCACTCTGGTGTCAACTGTGGCTCAGACTGCTGCAGCAAATGCTGTACGATGCACCAGAATCATATGCTGAACACGATGGTCTTCCCTCTCGGTAGTGCCAAGTGGCCGTTCGGATCCAGATCTTCTTTCGACTGTACATTCGTGTGACCATTTCTGCCAGAAATCACGTACAATCACTTTATTCCTGCCAAGTTCTCCTGCAGTATCGCAGAAGGAAAACCCAGTTACTCGTAGCCATAATAAACGACTTCCTTCAAACTCAGTGAGATGCCGGTAATGGCATCTTTGTCACCTTAAAGGAATTCTTGGCTAACATTAACTCACCACGTCCAATCTCAAACCTAACTTACGCTCAGCCTTTACAGCGTGTATTTAAAGCATACCTGATTTGCATCCTCATAATGGCGCTACTAGAGAAATTGTTATGCGACTGGTGCGAAATTTTAATAAGCATCATATTTTAGATGTAGAAACACGCCTAACAGCTCCCAGTTATGTCGCACTACCCGATCTTGGTCTTTCGGTTTTTTCCGTCAGTGTATAACGTCTGTCGCTGCTTATTGGATTACTTATTAATAATTAGTAGCTTCATTGAAACATCTTCGGTCTATATTGTCCACCAGTTATTCACAAAGTCTATAAGTTTTATGAACTATAAACACATGCTCTTGCTACTTAAGATGCAACATGATTTGAGAACAATCTTTTCAATGTATTCTGTGTTCAGCGGAGTTATTCGTCAGATTGGAGGCAACTGCGATAAAGCAGAAATATTTTGAACACCTAGCGCACTTTTACAGCTCACAGGGCATGGTGTTGTTGGTTGATATTTTGTGTTTCCTCATATTCTGTTCTTTTCTGGGCAGACATTAGGCTTTCAGTGTGAGGTTATACATATTCATAGCACGTGACCTGCCTACAAAACCACGGTCAAACAGTGTTAATAATGATTCTTGACTCAAAATTGCGCATAAAAGGGGCAAGTTTCTAGGTCATTTTACCGAGGTTGCATATTTCATATACTCACTTTAGTTCAAGGCAAGAGGTTTCAATGTCATACTACGCCATAGAAACAAATTAAAAATAATGACTTTTTGGTAAGGCTATGTCACGCATGATGGAAATGCAGTCAACGACTGCAATTTGTCGAATATAGTCATCGAGGGTTAGAGATAACGTAAGACGTCAAAGAGTAACTAGTCAAAGCACGATATTATTTTGCATACTGTAATCTTGAGCGGACCATGTTGCGATGAGCAGAAATATCCATCATATTTTGAACATCACATCATATTTTGTACATCACAACAGAGATTTACATAGCTAAGTATTATCGTTGCTAGTTAAAATAAAAGCCTGTATCTAAAAATTCTCTCATGCTTGACGTTTCTGAGGTACGTTTCTTCGTTGAGTGTAGGATTTGGCTGTTCCTTGAAGAGATTATGAATCCGAATTTCCTATAGAGCGTCCAATTAACTGCGGTTCGATGTCCTACTGAGTACGTTCAAAAATTTCTCAATGCTGCTGGTGTTACAATTGTAATTATGGACATTTGCGCTAAATGAGGATTTATAGTTCTCAGTGTTTGTGTGTTCTCTGAATCTGATGGAGAAACACCAGCCCAATACCCCAAATGGAGATCATCACAGTCACCACATTTGATTCTACAAGTCCCTGACTGCGTAAAAGATTTATTTGATTTTTTTATTTTATTCTTTTTATGGATTGCCTCACTACTTCAGTCTTCAGCCTAAATTTAAGAAATACAAATCAACGTATCATGCAGTCTGTCTCATTGATAACAGCAGCTGACTCAATAACCATCAAAGGTGACAAGGTGTTATTACTTTTAACCTCTATGTCGTAATATGCTATCGGATCTTGTAAGTATGTCATTGTTAACACACAGCAATTTTTTTGTACATACAGTTGTTCTCTATGTTTTTCTGGATATGTTCAGCTATATCTTTGTATGTGCTACACAATGGTACACAAACCAAAACTTGAACAGCAAAATTAAATATTGACAGCCAAAAAGAAAAATAATGGCATTTAAAGAATTTATACAATTGTTTTGTAGTTCTGTAACATGCTGTGTATTCTTCATTGGAAAACTTCTCTTTAGCCTTACTGAGCACTGAATAACCATTGTTCTAGTGGAGTGCAGTCTTTTTTAAAACGATTTTTGACGTTTTCGAATACAGACTTTTATTCACAAATGTCTTGATTGCATTTGGTGGGGTTAATAACTTACATATTAATTTTTAGGACCAAAGACATGTCGAATGTATTTACAACCGCCATTCTTGATTCTTTAGATGAAGATGATCTAAACCGGACGAAATTGAACCGTAAGCCTTAAAGGAGCCACCAGCTTGACTGCATTACGTGAGGAAGGAAAACAATTTGCACAGATATTAAAGATGGAATTTGAGGTTCTATTTAAGTCTCCAGGGAGTTATCCAGCTACCCTGCTAACACAACACAAAATCCCAACCGGGAGTGAATCATCAGTGTACTGTAAACCATAAGGCATATAGCACTGTCTGCAAACACTGATAGAATTCATTAACAAAATGTTACATGATACTATTACTGAATCATATTCCAGTCTGTGGGCTGCAACGATTGTGATCACACCAAAGAGGAGCCTGGATGGAAATCAGGCTTACTGGTGTAATGTTGTTGCATTAATTTGTTCTGGAAGCGGCGCTGATAGACAATAAAAGCGGGTTAAAAGCTGTGAGCTGTCTGGGAAGTTAACCTTGCATTACTGAGCAACTGTTTCACCGGTATCCAGTCTAGCTTACCAAATTCCCAACCAGACTAACATTAATTATAATCTTTTAATCATCATACGACAACCGGTGATATATATATATATATATATATAAAGAGAATTTAAATAAAAAGAAATAAATCAGTTTATATTTGGAAATTTATTTTAACATTTATCATTAAAATTTCAGCACATTAAACTTGATTCATAACTAAACTGGTGCCTTATTTAGGATTGTGAAAATGTGAGTTTGTAATCTTACGGTACACATCAAATATGGAGCCAAGATTGGGAGACTGCATACAACACTGCAGTCAAAAAATAACACACGAAGAACGTTGAAACATATGCAAGAGGAAATTAACCACAACCAACCGATTCAATTTTCGCCCAAAGAAGTTATGTTCGTAGCGCAATCCTGTCCGTCACGTTATTACCACACACTGGTATACTAAATTCATACTAAATCTTTGTGAAATCTTCCCAAAAAGAATAGCTGAGGGCTACTTTGATGATTACACCACATGCTTCACGTGGTCAACTTGGTTTACACAAAGAGTGTAACTCCACAATAATTTTGATAATTAAAATAAATTAGATCGAAAAGCAATTTACAAAAGAAAAACCTCGAACTGGTTACTATCGTCTTACTATTAACCTTATGGGTCAAACAATTGTATAACCATGTGGTACTGGTCTCACAAAGTACACCCCACGTGGGTTGAACATAAAGAAAAGTTGCTATATTGAAAAATATTGTCAAGACGAGACGTTATAATCTCACGCACATTCGCATTTAAGATTGATGATCCTAATTAGAGTTACTGATCAACACGTGGTTCCACTTTACTTACAAAGTAGTGACAAAGCAACTACCGGATGATATTCTGAACTTCACACTCGAATTACCCTGCTTTGCAAATTAAGATGACATTAGATATTTTAGAGCTAAACCTGGAATAAGGGTGATGAAATTTCAGTTAGGCTGAACGTAAGAAATCCGTTGTCCTACGGACTTAGCAGACTCACGCTTAGCCGCAGATCTTACCACTTCAGGCGCTAGCCGTAGACAGACTGCCCTGGGCACCTACCGAGCGTGCTTAACAGATACAAACGGAAGTGACCAGAGAGGCAGCTTCCTATACCAACATGACGAGGGATGGAAATCAGGCTTACTGGTGTAATGTTGTTGCATTAATTTGTTCTGAAAGCGGTGATGATAGACAATAAAAGCGGGTTAAAAGCTGTGAGCAGTCTGGGGAAGTTGCTCAGGCAACTGTTTCGATAGGTATCCAGTCTAGCTTACCAAATTCCCAACCATACTAAGAATAGAAATCTCTCTGCTTTTAGAAAGTGTAGCTACCTGTTCTGAAGTTGGTCCTACTGTTCTCTAGCAGACAGGCTTGTCTGTTACCATCAAGCATGCAACTAGAAATACATTTGCTCATTCATCCTCTCACACAGAAGGGAAGGGGGATGACAGTATCTTATCATATACAGTACATAAAAGAAAGCGGATGTAGGTTCCATATGAGACTGTGTGACATGAATTACATATAAACTGTGTTTTAAAGTGTAGTAGTGTGACAGATCGTTCTTGTTTATGTGTAAAAGTAACACGTTTCACTGCTCAATCTCCTCCCAGATAGTCGGAAACATCACAGTAAATTTAGAAGTGGAATGTATGCCGTAAATGACAACAGATGTAAGAAATTAACATGAAAGGAATCCAACAGAGACCTTTCATAACCCCAAAACTCTGGGAAAAGACTGTGCAGGGAATTTTCTGGCCATGCTAGGACATTCCCAAGCAGGCTTCTCACACCCAACTTTAAACCAAAATGTAAAGAAAAGGCAAAAGGTCACCAGCTGTTTGCTAAGACACAATAATTTCAACACATCTTTACGACCTACCAATTTCAAAGAGAAAAACAACACAATCTGGGACAACTATTTAAAAGATCGTGTAGACCTAATTCAGTCAGCAAGTAAAAACAATGGTCCCTGTGTCATTAATATGAAAACAATTTCTGGTTGTTACCCTGATGGAGTTCACCAATATTTGCTCATTGAAAGAGCCAACTGACCACAGGAAAATATATGACTGTTTATCAACAAGTAAAATTTATGGAGATAGCGGAGTTGCCACAGCAATTACAAAAAAATGAAAATAATATCAGTATTGTAAAGCAGAGCATTAGAATGCACAATCCGCAAAAGCAAAAACATGATAAGGGAAAAAAACATGTTTTACGAAGTAGTTATCACAAAAAAATTCTATATATTATGAAACTAATAATTTGTAGAATTAAAATAACTTTGTGGCACTAATTTAATCACTCTACTATATTTCAGTTAGTTAGCAAACAATGATCACTGTGTCATTATACTGAAACTACAATTAATTATGTTATTGTTACCCTTATGGGGTGCCTCACTATAAATATGCCCCATGCAAAAGCTAATCGATAACAGTCCAATGAGAATAAATAGCTATCTGACTGATAAGCGAAGCAATGCCACAGGAATGAATTTACGAAACAAAATATCACAAATCTAATACGTCACACAACAACAAACATTGATCAATAAAACAGCTCTGAAAGTACAATAGTTATCGTCTAAAACAAAAACACCAATAAATAAAACACCTGCAAATTACAAGAGTCAAAGTCTAAATAAAAAACAAACAATAAATAGAACACCTGCAAAATGCAGGAGTCAGTCTAATAAACACCAATAAATCGAACCCCTGCAAAACACACGAGTCAAAGTTTCTCTGACAGAAACACAAGTATATGCATTGGGCTAAGAACCGTATAATCACCGTTCACTTACACACTCAGTAGTTCCACTGTTCCGAGGCACAATATAAGAGGAGGAGGGGGGAGGGGTTCGTCACTGTAGCTGTCAGTAGGGTTTTTTTCTTTTTTGTCCATTTGTTGCGTGAAATCCCACCGCCTCTGCCCTCTCATGAAGTTTCTCTTGGTGGCCCGTGTCACGTACATCTCGATTTGGTTCCATGTTTGTCTTGTCAAATTCGTGCGGTATCCTCGTTTGAACGCCAGGTTGATATTCCTGGGCAAGGATGACACTTAATGGCTCTTCCTCGTGCCACCCTTAGCGACCAGAGAACATCGAACCATGATTTACTGTCGCTTGACAGTGGGCATCCGTCAGGAAATGTTGATAGGCGTCGTTGAAGTCTGCCATTTTCTGTGGACAGTACGTGTCAAAAGGCTCCACGCCCCTTGTGTTGTCAAATTCTTGAGTTATCCTCGATTGGCTCGCCGGTTTGATATTCCTGGACAAGGATGACACTTAGTGGCTCTTCTTCGTGCCACCCTTAGCAACCAGGGAACACCGAACCATGATTTACTGTCGCTTGACAAATGGGCTTCCGTCAGGAAATGTTCATAGGCGTCGTTGGCAGTACCTGTCAAAAGGCTCCACGCCCCTTTATCCCCTGCCTTCTTTCGTTTCACCGCGGCCGTCTCGTCACGGTCGCGTGTGTGTGGTGCGTTGCCAGCAGATGGATTTCCGCGCTGTGGACCGCTCGGCCATCTCAGGTCATAGCCTCCACGAAGGGTCGCACTGGTGCGGTCGGCCATTAGCTCCGGGTGCAAGAGAAAGTGTTTACCCCGCAGCCCTATTTTTTTTTGTTGACGAGCTTGCTCCAGAATTGGCTCGGCTGACAGTGTGTCCTGCTGGGAAACCCGCCTGTTTACAACTAGTCCTCCTCCTCGCTGATCCCGCTGTCTCGTAACAGTTTAGCCGGTTCGTTTTCAACTGCATTCACAGAAATTGTTCATCATAGTTATGTGATTACAAAATGTCATACATAATACCGCTTCGTATTGTCTTTCACAATTTTTAAAAACAAAAGTGAGACCTAATTTTTTTTTCTTTTGCAAAAAAAATTACATGAATTGACAATATAAAAGTAGAAGTTAAATGACTTGACAATATAAAAAAATTTAAGTGAAATGAATTGACACTATAAAAATAAAAATTAAATGAACTGACAATATAATACCTAAATCCACATCATTAATGTGGTTCACTTGCGTTTTAATAAATCAAATGCTACTTATTAATTCACTAAAATGAATAGGATTATACTTTGTGCAAGTATAGGTCAGGGGAGCATAGGGTTCACATGTTATTTACACACACACACATGCACACCCGTTGTCTATACTCCAAACTAACTACCCATAAACATGTATTACTCAAAATTCTACTTCAATCCACTACTAGTTAATCCAACTGGCTACTTCAATGCTACTTCAACACAGTGTTTATACCACTACAACAGTGTTCTAATTCGTCCTCTTCTTGACACTCGCGGCATGTCTTGTCACATGATAAATATGGAGAAACTTTCCTTAAACATACATAGTAAAAAGAACAATGGTTATTTGGACACGAAACATTTATACCAGTTGATACTCCTGATAACAGACTCGCAATTATACATTTATCATACTCATATGTTTATACATAAAACAGTAAGACAATTTCATCTAAAATTACTTTATCACAAGAATTAATCACGCAGATGACTCTGAGAAGGGTAAAAATATTTTCATCCTACAGGTTATATTACATTTTCTTACCCATTTTGCACAATTTCGTTCCTTCTTTAAGTTACCTTTCGCTTCCAAATCAGTTATTTCGCCTGTGGTGGTTATTCTGGATTCATTTCTCATGAATGGCATAATTGTGGTCTCCTCTATTCTGTCAAACGGTTTCATCTTAACACATTGAACTTACAACAGACAAAAGATCGGAATCCTCCTGTAGTTTAAATGACAAATGTTTTGCTTCATCCTTATTACTTTAAACCAAGCTTTCTTTCGGTCTCATAATCAAAATTATTTAATCTTCCTCTACCTTCAAGAGGGACATTTCTTCAGCAGTGCATGCCGCACCAGCGAAAACAGTAAGCTGTAATGCTCACAGCATCAGCAACATAAACGTCACTTTTCTAGGACAAGTATTAAAGCAGAATAATTTTTCAGGCTCTGGCTCAACATCAGTCAAGACTACAAAAAGGATCCATATTTCCGTTCCATTCTCCATTTGCTGGAAAACTGCTCGTCATTTGACTGCCATAATACTATTTCAGGGCAACGTAAATTACACAAACCACAACTTTTCTTTCACCTTGAAGGGAATCAATGTACTTAAGAAATCCACAGACAGCACTTTACCTGCTCAGCTATAAAGAACACAAAAGACATATATCATCAATATTAACATATTAGCGTATATTGGGAAGCCACTGGTTAAACAATCGTATTATCGCATCCTGTTTTCAAGATTCCAAACTTACTCATTCTTTTCTCAGAGTTCTCCTATCTTAAAATATTCATACAGCACGCATACTGTAGTAAGAGATCCTCATTTATACTGACAGATATAGAATAGTAATAGATAGATAGTAGCACTGAAAGCAGAATATCGGAAACAAGGCTACTAACAGCTGGGGACCTGGGTTTGCCAGACCCATAATAGCCACAGATCGGATATTCCCCTGAGTTTTGCATTAATTCAACACAGATCTTGCTTCCCTCAGGAGCGACTCTTTTCAATTTACACAAAAAAACCATAAACACCATTTCACTCGTTCACAAAGCAACCTTTTATCTTCACATTTGAACCAACCTAAATCCTAATTGTGCAAGGGAAAAATACCACAAACATCACTTCAATCAATCACATAGAAACATCTTTATCATTATTTTTACAACATATTATTCAAAATGCATTTATCACAAATCTAAACTAATCAATTGTTTCTCTTCACCGTCCTCTCTACTCCTCACTGTCCTTTCTACTCAATGTATGGTTTTACGTTTGACACATGGTGTAACCCTTTTGATTTCTTCGGTCAAAGAGTTTCAACTTCTATGGCGTTTTCATGGGGAATCTTCCTTGACCGACACGGGCCGTTAAAGAGATTAAAAAATTTCTTGCAGACACCCGACCGTTTGTTACACAGCTTGTGTGATCTGATAAGAACTTTTTGTCCTACATGAAACACTGTTTTTCTCGCGTTTTTCTTATACGCCTTGACTCTGGCTTCTGCTGCACGCTTGATGTTGCATAAAGCTAAGTCAAGAATTGCGTTCCGGCGTAGTCTCGGCTCTAGTGGCCAAGGCACCACCTCTTTGATTTTGCTCGGGGGCTCCTTGTTTAGTAGCACAGTGATTGGCGGAAGCTTTGTTGACGTATTAGGCAACTCATTAATTATGTTCTGAAATCCTTTTAGGTGTATGTCCCACGATCGGTGATCACGACTGCAGTACAACCTACATAATTTTCCTAATTCACGCATAATACGCTCACTGGGGTTCGAGCTCGGGTGAATATATATATATATATATATATATATATATATATATATATATATATATATATAGGTTTAACTCTTCTCCTTCGAAGCATCCGCTGCCAGTATTGCGATCTAAATTGTGGTCCATTATCCGAGACAACCATTTTCACACGCCCAACTTCATGCAGAAACTGCTTTGCAAATGCAGTTGCCACTGCCCTTCCTGTGGCTCGCCTCAACGGAGTCAGACACACAAACTTGGAGGTTAGCTCCACCGTTACGAAAACATATGCAAAACCTGCTTTAGATCGTATTAGTGGCCCAAATAGATCCACGGCCGCGAGGTCACAAAGTTTGCTTGGTATTATCGGGTGCAATGATGCAGCATACGTCACTGTGGCCGCCTTTGCTCGCTGACAAGGTCCGCACACTCTAAGTACACAACGAATACGCCGTAGCATGTTATTAAAATAGCATGTCTCTTTCAGTTGTTCACACCATTTCTGTGCTCCGAAGTGACCATAACTCAAATGTATGTACCATATACTTTTGTTTACGAGTTCCTCCGGAATCACCAGCACCCATCTGGAGTCGTCCGGGGCTCGTTTCTTGAATAGTATTCTATTGCGCACTAAGTAGTACTGGCGTATTCCTACATTCTCCTTGTCCTCCCACTTCTTCTTTATATCTTTCAATACTGCGTCCTTATCCTGTTCGTCCGCTATTCTCCCTAAAGAGGTGGAAACAAGGTTCTCGAACGCTACATTCTGTAAGTACAGGATGCTGAAATTATTTTCACCGAGTTCCTCTTCTTCTGTGTGAACTAAACGTCTAGGAATGCGCGATAAAGCGTCAGCAATTACATTTTTCTGTCCCGGAATGTATTCTACAGTGAAATTATATTCCTGTAGGTACAGTGCCCAGCGTCCTAGTCTCCCATGCGTGATTTTTGTGCTCATAAGAAATTGAAGTGCACGATGGTCAGCGTACACCCTCGTGGTCCTCACAAATAAGAAATACCTAAATTTTGAGAATGCCCAAACTATCGCGAGTACTTCGAATTCTGTCACGGAATTCTGTCACATTGAGAGAGCACCCTGCTCCCAAACGAGATAGTTTTCCAAGTTGTAATATCATCATTTCCTTCCGTTTGAAACAGTACCGCACCTAATCCTGACAAGCAACTGTCCGTCATTAAACATAATTCTTGTGTCAGGTCGGGATGCACGAGGATGGGATCCTCTACCAATGCCTTTTTCAATTTATAAAATTCATCCTGTGCCTCTTGATCCTTGACCCACAAAGCGTTCTTCCCTGTTAGTCCACATAGACGGGGTGTACCAAGTACACGAAAATTTATAAATCGCTTATAAAAATTACACAGGCCTAAGAATGCTCGCAACTGTTTTTTATTTGTCGGCATTGCACACTCCGCTATCGCCGTAATTTTCTCCGGATCAGATTGTATTCCATTTGCTGAGACAATATGGCCTAAGAATTTTATGTTCTCTCGTCCGATCTGTGACTTATCTAAGTTGACTGTTACACCTGCGTCTCTCAAAAACATCCAGTAGTCTGTTCAGAACGTCATTATGATCCTCCCACGACTTTTCCGCAATTAATGTGTCATCCACGTAAATTGTCACTCGCTGTTTCAAATCATCAGGCAAAATGCTATTTAATACCCTTATAAAAGCAGCTGATGAGGCGTTTAGTCCGAACGGAAGACGCCGGAATTGGAAACAATTTCCATAACACAGGAGCGCTGTATATAATCTGACGTATAAGCACGTGGTACTGGTCTTACAAAGTACACCCCACGTGGGTTGAACATAAAGAAAAGTTGCTATATTGAAAAATATTGTCAAGACGAGACGTTATAATCTCACGCACATTCGCATTTAAGATTGATAATCTTAGTTAGAGTTACTGATCAACACGTGGTTCCACTTTACTTACAAAGTAGTGACAAAGCAACTACCGGAAGATATTCTGAACTTCACACTCGAATTACATTGCATTGCAAATTAAGATAACATTAGATATTTTAGAGCTAAGCCTGAAATGAAAGTGAGGAAATTTTCAGTTAGGCTGAACTTAAGAAATCCATGACTTAGCAGACATGCGCTTAGCCACAGATCTTACCACTTCAGAAGCTCGCCGTGGACAGACTGCCCTGGGCACCTACTGAGCGTGCTTAACAGGAAACAAACGGAAGTGACCAGAGTGGCAGCTTCCTATACCAACATGACAAGGGACGGACAGGACCATACTAAGAATAGAAACCTCTTTGCTTATAGAAAGCGTAGCTACCTGTTCCGACGTTGGTCCTACTGTTCTTTAACAGACAGGCTTGTCTGCTACCATCAAGCATGCAACTAGAAATACATTTGCTCATTCATCCTCTCACACAGAAGGGAAGGGGGATGACAGTATCTTATCATATACAGTATATAAAAGAAAGCGGATGTAGGTTCCGTATGAGACTGTGTGACATGAATTACATATAAACTGTGTTTTAAAGTGCAGTAGTGTGACAGATCGTTCTTGTTTATGTGTAAAAGTAACACGTTTCACTGTTCAGTCTCCTCCCAGATAGTCAGAAACACCACAGTAAATTTAGAAGAGGAATGTATGCCGTAAATGACAACAGATTTAAGAAATCAACATGAAAGGAATCCAACAGAGACCTTTCACTGGGTTTTCTTTGACTGCAGCTATCCCGGCAATCATAAGATTCGGATGTAAATCCTAACCCTTACGTAACAGCAACTGCAACTGAAACTGAATAATAAATTCGAATTAGCTTATATTGAAGAAACTTTGAACAGTTTGGGGTATTAGAGGTATGTTAATACTACAGAACTTGAGAGGGGCTATCATTAGGTAGAAGTAGCATTCGAGGAGCAGCCCAAAATGGGATGTACGACTCCTTGGGGACCCTAAAAATATTGCTGTATACAGCATGGGTTACATAATGCACTATCCACACTCCAGTGGTTGTTGGATGGAGTGTTGACCGGACAAAATTCAGGGCAATTTATGGTGCATTTCGACTATACTGTTAAGAGCCAAAGAAACTGGTACCCTGGCCTAATATTGCATAGGGCCAGCTCGAGTATGCAGAAGTAGAGCAATACGACGTGGCGTCGTCCCGATTAACGTCTGAAGTACAGCTGGAGGGAACTGACCCCATGAATCCTTTAGGACTGTCCATAACTCCGTAAGAGTGCGAGGGGTGGAGATATCTTCAGAACACCACGTTGCAAGGCATCCCAGGTATGCTCAGTAGTGTTCATGGTTGGGGAGTCTGGTGGGCAGCGGAAGTGTTTACACTCAGAAGAGTGTTCCTGGAGCCACTCTGTAGCAATTTTGGACCTGTGGGGTGTCGGATTATCCTGCTGGAATTGGCCAAGTCCGTCGTAATGTGCAATGGACGTGAATAGTTGCAGGTGATCAGACAGAATGTTTACGTACGTGTCGCCTGTCAGAGTCGTATCGAGATGTATCAAGGGTCCGATGTCACTCAAACTGCACGCTCCCCACACCATTACAGAGCCTCCACGAGCTTGAACAGATTCTTGCTGACATGAAGTATCCATTGATTTATGAGGTTGTCTCCATACCTACACACGTCCAACCACTCGATACAATTTGAAACGAGACTCGTCCTACCGGGTAACATGTTTCCAGTCATTAGCAGTTCAATGCTGGTGTTGACGGGCCACGGCGAGGCATAAAGTTTTGTGTCATGTAGTCAACAAGGGTACACGAGTGGGCCTTCGGCTTCGGAAGCCCGTACCGACGATGTTCCGTTGAATGGTTCGTACGCTGATCCTTTTTAATAGCCCACCATTGAAATCTGCCGCAATTGGCAGAAGTATTGCACTTTTGTCACGTTGAACGATTCTCCTCAGTCGTCGTTGGTCCAGTTCTTGCACGATCTTTTTCCTGTCGCAGTGATGTCGCAGATATGATGTTTTATGGGATTCATGGTATTCACGGTACACTACAAAATGGTCCTACGGGAAAATCCCCACTTCCGAAAATGGTTCAAATGGCTCTGAGCGCTATGGGACTTAACTTCTGAGGTCATCAGTCCCCCAGAACTTAGAAGTACTTGAACCTAACTAACCTAAGGACATCATACACATCCATGGGAGTCGAACCTGTGACCGTTGCGGTCGCGCGGTTCCAGACTGTAGCGCCTAGAACCGCTCGGCCGTCCCGGCCGGCCTCCCCACTTCATCGCTACCTCGGAGGCGCTGTGTCCCATCGTTCGTGCATCGACTATAACTTCACATTCAGATTAACTTAAATCTTGATAACATGACATTGTAGCAGCAGTAACCGATCTAACAACTGCGCCAGACACTTGTTTTTATTCATATAGGCCTTGACCGCCGCAGCGTCATGTTCTGCTTGTTTTCATATCTCTGCATTTGAATACGCATGTCTATACTAGTTTCTTTGGCGCTTCAGTGTATAATTGTGTTTGTGAAAGATATGGAAGAGCATTTCAAACATTTAAGAGAGATTTTTAAGAGGCTACACGTGTCACACCTGCGACTCAGAGTAGAAAAGAACTGCTTTGCGCTACAGCAGGTTCATTATATAGAACGTGTAATTAGCAATGATAGAGTTACACGTGCATTCTTAACTGATAAAGGCTGTAAAATGTTTTCGAACTTTTCAGATTGGAAAAGAGATACAGTCATTTCGGGGGTTAGCAAATTAACGTTAGACGTTTGCAGAAATAGAATAGCTGCTTACACATTTATTGAAGAAAGGAATAAAGTACCACTGGATGTCAGAATGTGAAGATACATTTGAAAAACTAAATGAGCAGTAGACACCTAGGTAAGTATCGTCCTTTGTGAATTATGGAAAGGGAATTGACACTACATTGTGTCCTAAATAAACCTGCACTGGCCGTGTTTTAAGCCAGGAAGTAAAAGGACTTGAATGTCGAGTCACCTACATATCATGTCAACAAAATAAAGAGAGTGGAACGATTCTATCATAGAGCAGGAAATGGAGGGTCTCATTGTTTGCATGGTATACTTCCATTGTGATCTATATGGTGAGAACTTTAGGACAATGCTGGATCATTCACAATTGAAATTTTCGTAGAGGTTAAACGACTTCTCAAGTAAATTAATGTAGTGGGTACACAAATTAAGTGACTCTGATTTCGAAGTAATTCACAAATCTGGTAAAAATCCCTTAGCAGGGATGTTGCTGTATTACAAAGAGTAGGTCGCGCCCTTGTGGAGTGGCAAAGAACGCTAGATGCTGGTAAGGACAGCAAACTATTGGGAATACAACCACAGTTCACTGCACACTACACTGTGTTATCAAGGCAATAAACCTTGGAACACATGTTTTAATTCCAGTCACACTGTAGGCAGATACCGTAAATCAGCTATTTGATCGTGATTATCTGGCCATATTGTCAAAGAACTTTAGAAAGTCATGTATCTGAGCATTACTGGTGACCTATACATAGACAGGATGCGGAACAATATGTGAATAATAGTGTAGCATGTACACAACTGATTCAATTGAGCTATTACACTCCAAAGGTTTCCAGAAGCTGGTGGACTTATTGAAATGGTTGGTATGGATATTCTTGGATCTTTTTCACAAACACCGGTGGGAAACCACAATTTTCTGACCATAAAAGGTTAGAAATGGTAGGAAAGGGAAGGAACTAATGACATCAGTCACATCGGGGCTTTCTGTAGAATCAGTTGCTGTGAATGAAAATGCAATCTTTACCGGTATTTGAACCCAGGATCTCCTGTGACCAGAAATCCCAAATAGACACATATCTAAGTATAACACACTAAGACTGAGCATGATTAATGGCAATGGAACAGATACAATTCACAAATAAATGGGCATATAGAGGACGCTGTATCAAGTGCTTCACCTTCTCGTTTCTCTTTATTTTACTTTAGGCACTGGATGGAAACAGGGAAGTTCCATAGTGGGCTGTACGCAAACGTCAGCGAGAGCTGCCATACCACAAACAAACATGTGACCAACTAGAGCGATACTAATGGCAGTAGTGCTCACTGAAAGTTGCAAGGGCCCTACTGCTCGAAACAATACAGTCCACAGAAACTGGTATCAACACGCCTCCAAAATAAACAAATATATATACGGCTGTTAGCAAAATAACGCAAATTTCGTAACTAACGGCAAGAATAAGGCCAGCACACCCTATGCCAAATTTAGAATTGAGGACCGTATTACAGAACATACTAATAAGGCATAGCGAGTTAAAATTTAGCTTAGAAAGAAAGACATTTAAAACACCAACCAGAAATTACTGCTCATAAATCAACAGAAAACAATTAAACCCCAGTGTTAAAGGACAATGAGACAAGCTTGACTAAAGGACATTGACAACACTTGAGAACCTAGTTCATGTTGCCTAGCGAAACCTTACAACACGCTTCTGATAAAGTCCAAGCCATTACGATAGAACAGACACCAAATAGCCAAGAATGGTCAGGACAACAATCAATTCCCACAATTTGGGCAGCTAGCCCACCGCCAGTGCTTGACACGCTGGGTTCACTTTACATTAGGGAACCAACCAATAAACGGCTGTTTGTGGTAGAATTCATGATAACAATCACAGCGAAAACATACAAGCTAGACTGTACTTCAGACAAGCATAACACAACGAACATGAATGTTCTCATCCACTCTCACCTGAACGAACCGGCCAACAAAAAATCTAGGGGCAAGAAAATACTATACCAGCGGATCACACTAACAGCTGCCCAGGAAACTTACGGACAGGTCACGCCAGACACCAACGGCACAACGCATGCGACTCGGCCATACAAGGAAATCACTCTGGTTCTAGTTACCCCCACTGGCAACCCTTGCAGAACGAACAACTGACGCTTTCTGGAAGAAGGAAGTTCCCACTGCTCACTGGCGTTCATTCCTCCCTCCTTAGGACTCAGCCACTCCTCCCAGCTGCCCAAGACGGCCAGTAGACGGTGCTGCGGACAAAGCCAAGCGTGGAATGGAGTGATAGCGCAAAGTGTCGGCATCGCGATATCGTTCGCGAGCCACGTTGCTTAAAGGGCGAGGTTACTTTCGCACGAGTGATGCTTTCTAAATTCGTGTTGGTGTACAGACACTTTCCTCCCTAAAAGAAATTTATTATTTTCGAAATGATAATATGCTCAAGGATTCCAAAGGAAACCTTGAAAGATAATAGTGTATAATTTTATGGGTCCATTCTTTTACCCGTTTGGTATACGGAGTATATGTTCCTTTGCTATTTCTGCAGTTGGTTGGGGCTATCCACTGGGCGAGGAAATCGTGATAAATGTAACATCATTTAGGAGCCAATGCGGAAGTGAACACCATGTGAAACTGAAATGGGATTACATCTCGACCTGGTTTCATTATTTTCGAACTTTTCCAGTTCCTTTTGGAATCCTAAGATTCCGATTTATTCTTGATTTTGAGCGGCGGTGCAATGATGGTACAACTATACGATAATCCTGGAAGAAACGTGGAATCGAAAATTATAGCTTTCCTTTTGCTGTCCTCTATTACTACGCCAGCCTATGAGTGATATAACAGTAGCCTCTGACCTGCCTTCTCAGTTAACCAGTTGGAATCTGAGTCTGTTATGGGACAATGCCGGAAAGGAAGGCCAAAGTCTCTATTCGGAACGCTGGCGATAATATTATTAGTTTTGTTGAAGTAAATACTGTGAAGAATAGTGCGGAAGATTTTATAGAAATGTGTTTGATTCGTAATTAACAGTAAAGTACTCTGGCCTGCAATCATTGTGTGTTCATGGTCCTGAACAGCTGTTGTGTGGAGGTATTATCGATTAACTTAAACAAAATTAATGCACCTAACTGCGCCTCTGATATGGAAATCTGACAACTGAAATTACGCCTCTGGTATTTATAAAGTTTATTTCAGGACTGCATCAAAAATGTTCAGAATTAATGTGTTCGTAAATGGATGATCAGTATTGCACCGAAGTCGGACATGTGTGGTTCACAGTTTAATTAAATTGTAGTCATTTTTATATGACAAGTGCAATTGGCTTCGGTCACTGGAAGGGTGTCAGAACATTATCGAGTGTATTTCTGAAATACATGGAACTTATCATTGAAAAACTCACCTTGCTGCATACAGAGTTAGCACTGTCGGCTATAACTTGGTGTGGTACAGACAATGATTGCAACTTGGGAACTAAAGACCATTGAATGAATAAAATAAACTTTGTGTCATATTACTGTTACTATAATCGCCTGACACAAATTTCAATTCATAATTCATCGTACACGATGCTATACTTCCTGCTTCATGATTTTTACGTTAATTTTCAAGTAAGAAGGTGAGGTGTTAAGGAAGAAAGGCGAATCAAAGGCGACAGCAAGACAATTATGGAAGCATATATATTAGGTAGGCGCGTAAGTTCGTAGCGGTTTTGTTTTGTCTGTTGGTATTCCGGCTGCTATGGGTTTATGTATCGATTGTAATTTTTCACTTGTAGTTCACTGTTGCTGTCTGAGTTTATATAATTTTGTTATGCGGACATTGTGAGTGGACTTACGGAAGCTAGAAGATGGAGTGCCAAGTGGAGAATTCTGTTTGAGTTCAATAGAGGGGTGACAGCAGCGGAGGCAGCCAGAAACATTTGATCCGTGTATGAGGATAATGGCATTGGATAGAGTGCGGCAAGAATATGGTTTTCTCGATTTAAGGAGGTTCTTTTTGACATAAGGGAGATCTCTGGGGTTTGATGAAAATCGTTTACACTCATTAATGCACAAAAATACACATCATTGTACTCGATAATTGGCACATTTCATGAAATGTGATCATCATCCGGTATTTACTTGTAATGGGGAAGGTTCAAAGAAAAAAAATTGTCCAAATGGCTCTGAGCACTATAGGACTTAAGTTCTGAGGTCATCAGTCCCCTAGAACTTAGAACTACTTAAGCCTAACTAACCTAAGGACATCACACACATCCAAGCCCGAGGCAGGATTCGAACCTGCGACCGTAGCGGTCGCGCGGTTCCAGACTGGAGCTCCTAGAACCGCTCGGCCACTCCGGGCGGCGGAAAGGTTCAAAATAAGGGTGTGTGGGTACATCGTGATCTAAACGAAAATAACCAAAATCAGTTTGTGGCCATATGTGTTCTGGCGTAACCACAAGCGCCGGAACGAAGAGAACGCAATAAAAGAGAAGGCGGTGAAACGACGTCGGCCAATGGTGGGCTGATTAGGACCGCACCACGACAGGAGCAGTCTCTACAAGAGGAGAATAGAAGCGCCGCTCCTGCCAACCTCGGCCGCTCGTTATTCGGACAGAATTCACAGAGTAGTAGCACCGCCTAGCAGAGAGTGCTATGACAGCAGTGACGTGTAATCTACAAACTGTGTGTCTAAGTCGCATTAACATTGTATATAGCAAAGGACATTTATTTGTATTTCACCCATCGCTTGCGACCACTTTTTGTAAATGCAATTTAAGTATTGTCGTTCTTCTTATTTGTAGTAGAAATGGAAATGAGCGTGTATCGTCATCGGCAGGTAGGCCCTTGACGGGGCAGGTCCGGCCGCCTTGGTGGAGGTCTTATTACATCCGACGCCACCTTGTGAGACCTGCGCGCCCGATGGGGATGAAATGATGTTGAAGACAACACAACACCCAGTCCCTGAGCGGAGAAAATCCCCGACCCAACCGGGAATTGAACCCGGGCCCGTAGGGCGGCAATCCGTCACGCTGACAGCTATCGGGGCGGACTCTTATTTTTAATAAAAACTATTAATGCGATTTTGCTTGAATTTTTGTGTAGCACTCCGAGAACGCGGCATCTTTTAAGCACCCTATACGAGACGATTGGGCAGGACCCCACAATATGTGCATCCCTGCTTGCACGTTACCATCTGACCCATGAACAAGCTATTTTATATTTCGGTCAACCGCAGTTGTTGAAAGGCATGACGTTCGGAAGAAATCCGCTTACACCTCGCAAAGTTGTTATTTATTAAAATCTGACCAGTTTTGCATGTTCAGGCCGCATCGTCAGGTGAACAGCGTTAAAAGAGCATAAGTATACTCATCGCTCCTAGTCAAAATTTACTGTTCAGAGAATATCGACAAGGTATTGCCGAGTCATGTTTTAATAAACAACAATTTTATCAACTGTAAGCGGAGTTCTTCCGATCATCATGGCGCGTGAACAACTGATGCCATTCCTACCCTGTATCGTTACTGGTGACTATAAATGGTGTCTTTACGCTAATATAAGGAAACGAAAGGAATGTCTGAGCCCAAACAAGTCAACATCTCGCTATACAAACCAGCTCACATCCACAAAACAATGTTATGCGTATAGTGGAAGAGTAAAGTTGTGGTGTACTATGAACTGCTTCCCCGTGGTGTAACTGTCACTGCCGACACTTATTGTTAACGACTGAGACGCCTTGGAGACCCAATACAAGAACAAAGTCCAGGAAGACTGCGTAAAGTGATGCTGTTCCACGATAAGACCCGTCCGCACTATAACAAAGAACACTATCCTGGAGTCTGGTTGGGAAATCTGTTGTGGACTGGCAAGACAGCCAATCCACTAGGAGGAAACCGAAAGGCACGCGTTTAAGCTCACGCAGGCTGGCGTGAGGTCTGGAACAGTTAAAGGAGTTGAGTCTAGTAAAAAAAGTACGGAGCTTCTGGAATACTTAACTTTAATCCATAATTGGTGACATCGCTCTTGACGGTACATGTTTTATAACATCAATAGTGACTGGTAATGGCGCCTTGCTAGCACGTAGCAAATGACGTAGCTGAAGGCTATGCTAACTATCGTCTCGGCAAATGAGAGCGTAATTTGTCAGTGAACCATCGCTAGCAAAGTCGGCTGAACAACTGGGGCGAGTGCTAGAAGTCTCTCAAGACCTGCTGTGTGGCGGCGCTCGTTCTGCAATCACTGATAGTGGCGACACGCGGGTCCGACGTATACTAACGGACCGCGGCCGGTTTAAAGGCTACCCAACTAGCAAGTGTGGTGTCTGGTGGTGACACCACAAAATCATTCCGCACCCATCTTATTCACCTGATCCTGCGTCTGTTTAATTTCGCCTTTATTTGTTGAACAACCTCAGGGAAGTTCTTTTCAGGATGAAAATGCGCTCCGAACATGGATCGACGAGTTCTTCGCCCTAAAATCACGTGATTTCTACAGTCGTGGAATCGAAAAGTTACCCCAGCGATGGCAGAGTGTTGCAAACAATGAAGGATAATATATTATTGACGACTAAAGTCTCTGCTATGTGCATTTGTTATGTGTATTAAACGTATGAAAAACGCTACGAACCTACGCACCAACCTAATAGGTACAGGATTCAGCAGCGATACATTGTATCATTTAAAATGCTCTCTCTTGGTGCCTGACTGATTTCACCGCTTGGAACACTTTTCTCACCACGCAGATAAGATGAATTTTATCCATAAGAGCTTCATTGACTGAAGTCGTCGCTAGCAAGCGGGGAGCGTGGTGCCATAACGTCGTGGCATTGTTATGGTTTAACCCAAGGAAATAACTTGTATGTCAACAGTAACAATGATCGCATGTCGTTATAGATTGCAGGCTAGTTTTATAAATGTTGAAAAGCACTGAAGGTAGCAAGCTTTTGCCGAGCGATCGTTGTCACCAAACCTCTGTCACCGTATTTAACAGACTGAAAAATATACAAAAGGTTTAATCAATAGCACAGTACACGAGTATGCGTCGCAGCACCAAGTAACGTATGGGAGGCCAAATTAATTAGTTCACGCTAAAGCACAGAACAATTATCATACATGACCTTCTAGTCTGGCAGTTAAAGCAATACGAAAGAATAAAACAACTACACGTACTACACATTTTATTAATTTAAACTTATGTTTGCGATTATATTCTGACTGGAATTTAGAATATCACTGATGCTGACGTCTGGCTTCAGACAGCCTTTGTGCCAGTGTTATCTGCTAACTGTTACCGTTTATAAGTGCGGCCGGTTCTGGGACTTCTCCATAGATGGTTCTTGACTTAATTCACACTGCATTAATAGTTTATTTATTCCATTCGCTATGACGAATGTTACTGCTCTTCAGTTAATGAGGTTAATATTCTCCCCAACCTGAGATTATAAAGAATCGTACAGGTCTTGTGAAAGTACTTCTTTCCATGCGAAAAAAGAACCATAGTGGGCCATATATTTATTAACATTTTTATCAAATACACAAACTTATTTATGAATACAAAGAAGAAGATGCAAGACATCCTGAGCAGCTACTCTTGGAAATAATTACATTAATTCCCAATAACACAGCTATTGACGGGTATTGCAAAATCTTTCGAAATGGCTGAATGAAATTAAAAAGAAATTTTTTTGAGAATAACTTTAAGTAAAAGGAAATTTGATGGTTGCTTGGCAGAGAGATCTAATCATATCACAAGTCTATAAAATTAACCTGCGTATTTCACATTACAAATTTCAAAAATTAATTATAAATGGCTAACTGGTTATTAACATCGGCCATGCACTCTCACATGACAATTTGCAGATAATTAGAAGGAAGACCACTGGTTCGAAGCAAGCGGAGAATCTTACAACATTAAATTCAGTGTATGATACAAGTGGGAGTGGCAGAGCAAAGCAATTTCTCTTCCATCCATAAGTGTGGACAGCGATCGCCAGCAGAGAGATAGCCATTTATAGTACCCAAGCCCCTTTAGCTGGATCCAAATACAAACAACAGATACCTCATGTTGCCGTGTATCATACGAAACACCAACAGTATGTATTTACAACACAAATAGACACTGTAAATACAATTGAATATGGCGAACGTTGCGCATGAAGTACCTGATTCCAGAACAAATAAGAAATTTTAATTACGGGTGCGGCCAACGTTAGTCAAACAGCTCGAGCACCACTGGTTTAGTTACACATATTCACAGAAACGTAACTTGAATGAGATCATTTAAAGTATTCGTGAATCAAGATGTTCAGATATCACGATGGGTTACCAGGATGGCTAGTTAGAGCAGCCACTGGACGACACAACATAACCATGCACATGGTAATAGGATGCTCATCATAATATCTTACAGATAGAAGAGTAAGCTGAAAACCGCTGGACCAAGTGCTGCCGTCAAGTTTGCTAAGAATCAGTAACCGACGGATGCTGTTCATCAGATGCCTCTGCACCCGGTTCTTGAAACTGGCAGACAGGAACCCAGCCCGGCACCACTGTGGTCACAGGCTTCTTGCAAATTCAGATGCCGGGAACATGTTGGATTCCGTGTATCGAGCAGAAATGCCTTTTCCAACCAGCAATCTTCACAGCCCCAGCCGATACTCAACCCCACCGAACCCGCAGTGACCGAAAATCCACCTTGAAGCAGCGGGTCATGGATACCTCGTCACGGCGGTTACTCCAGCTGCTGTCAAACACACCGCTGAACTTCCCGCGACTTCTAGAGTACCTCCGGGCCGTCACAGCCCTCAAATCCTGGCCCACAGGCCTGCCTTCTACTGGCCTCATACTGCTCGAGAAATCATTGCAGCCTGAGAGGCCAATAACGGGTGGGAACTGTGGATATGCGAAGGTCCCCGCACGGCAAAATTCTCCCCCCCCCCCCCCCCCCTCTAGAACAGGTGGGGGCTGGATGAATGAACGAGTTGACTCTGCCCCGGCACCTTGAGGTGGCTTCTATGGACCCTATTAACTTTTACGAAGATGGATCTTGTAACAGGGAACTAACCGGTGAGGTAGCCCAGTTACATTCATACATAGGATTACACCACAATTTAAGAACTAACAGGACACCTAAAATAAAGTGCAGTAAAATTTTAGCCCTTTGTTCGGTATTATTACGTAGGAGAAAAACTGGTATATCACGGTCAGAAGGGTATTGAACTAAGAGCATGAATATTCACTTTGTCTTTAACCAACCAATGAAGAACAATATTAAGCAATCAAGGACAATAATTACAGAGAAGATAAAATTAGGAACGATGCTTACTTTGTGAGCTGTGTGACATTATCAGTTACGTTATGTGAAGACAGATCCATCATTTGACTTTTACAAAGACATTAACTACGTGGTGCGCATACATAATCTCTGGCCAGAGTAAGAGTTGTCGACAGTCAGAGAGTGAGACATAGACAGAGGGTGAGTAAGAAGTGAAGCTCTGCAAGCAACCACGGTGGCCACAGAGAGCATCCCGCTGCGAGACCAGCCGTCTGTCTGCGCACAGACACAGAGGGCAGTGTTGCTGCCTGTGTTCTGATAAGAGCTTTGTCCGTTGGTAGCAGCGCCAAAGGGCTAGATTACGGTACATCAATGTGGAATGCATCCACCATGAATTATGAACACTGGAACTGGTGAGCGACTGCGTTGCGTACATAAACGTTATGGACTCTTGCGAAAATTCAAGAGGCGTTGTGAATATTTAAAGCAAGGGTACCGATGTTACGACACCCCAGTAGGAAATCTTTATGTTCGGGAACATAAATGAATTGTATTACGTACGTGTGTCCGTACATATGTTACTATCTGCCAACGAATTGGTGTGCGTTGTGCAATTACTATTAAAACTGGTAGTCAGAGTATCTGCTCCTAACTTAGAGTCTTATTCAGTAATACACGTCGTCATCGTTAAGACGAGGGAGAAACGGTACTAGAGATGTTGGAAACGTGACTGGTAGAAAAGTGAGAAGAGATATTAAGAAGTCAGAATAATTTTTTATTAGATAGCTTAAGCTTAAAGGTTAGTAAATATGTACATGAAAATTGCCATTTCGTACAAGACTGTTAATAACAAAAGTCCTTATTGAACATTCTGCAATATAGTACAAGTAACTGCTTTTGTTTTAAGCTCATTTGTTTAAAGATAGCTTAAAACTGTTTTCTTAAAAGGGTGGATAAATTAGTTCAGTACAGTTTTATTATGAAGAGGCTTTTATGTTTTCGAAGTTTGCTAATTAAATATGTTTTCATCTATGTGAAAATATATTTGAAACGAGTTTTAGTAATATCTCATGCAGTCTGCATGGTCAAATGTTATTGAACTTTGCAATGTATCAAATTAACTTCGTTAAAAATTGTGAGCACTAGCAATAATGTGGAGGAGCACGGTGTAGCTCTTCAGCAATGTAGTATTTATGTCGGGCTGCTGAGTGTAAAATAAAGTGTTTAAAAGTAGTTCTTTGACAAACAGTTATCATCCTGTTCGATACACTTCCCAACTCACGTTGGCAGGAGCTCAGATATTTCCAATCACAATAAGGCCGTAACTGGAACCTCAGTACACCGGTAAATACACAAACAGGGAATGGTCGGAGGCTACCCTGAAACAAGTGTGTAGTAATAACAGGAAACAAGAAATCCTTAGTGCAGGAAGACAATACAGCATGCTTAGGTCTTGTCTGAAAAGCCGACTGCACATCAACGTTGTGCTGTCCTACATAGCTATAGTCATCAAATTGTTATTGAACAGAAGTAGTACAACATTGAAATTTCCAGATGATTCGTAGAGGGTCAAGGTAATCATACAATGTCGGAGACTGCGGGTTATATAGTCATATACGTAAACACAGTTTAAGTCAGTCTGACAGCGCTCTGTCTCTAAATGGTAACCTCAAAATGGCGATACGTCTGCACCGAGATACAGCACCAGTTTCAATCAGAAGCATACATGGAATTATTTCATACTTCAAACTCGAGCGTATACACTACAGTCACTACCACAAGTTCAGGCTGAACCACCTCCAAACTCTACACAATTGCAGGCCCACAATCACTCATGGTGTGCCTCCAGCACATAAACAAACTACTTTGATGGCTGATGGCATGCGGAAAATCTCTTCTTGAGGGGGTCTAACAACTTCCTTTCCTATCCGACCAGTGACCAAATGGTCTCCACCTTGTTCTGCCCATCGTCAGCTAAACACTTCCCTCACCAGAGAGGGGAGAGTGTGAACCACGAGATAGTATAGCCGACCTATGTCTGCTAATACCATCCTAGGCAATATTGCCACACATGGCAACCAATCCCACCCTCGGGTACCACTCAGTATGACAACTTGCAGAGAAGTCCACATTTGCCTTAGAACCCGATTTGATATTGTGCGTTCTAAGTTCTTTTCCTTTTAGGAGCGGTTACAGGTACGGAAAGCTGGGTAGTTCAGGAGCCAAGTGGAACTGCAAATAGTTGCGAAAAAATACTTGACCTCTTAGAAACAAATTATCCTGACCAAATGGGGAACATGAAGAGAGGTACAAGGATTAGTGACCAAAACGTTGTTGTAGCTAGAGTAAATACGGCAACATCAAATTTTGTGCCATACATCGATATGTTACAGCAGAGCTGTAACAAGTTGCCCCATACATCCCCTTGTTAAAGAAAAATTTTGGCTTATTGCTGCATATATCGTCATTTTTAAGAAAGATTGTAACAAATTTTTTCATGTATCAACATGGAATAGGAGAATTGTAACACACTGGTCTTTATATCGCCTTAGTAGTCACCAGATATGTTCAATTGTATTTTGTGTAATCATCGTTACCCTGCACAATGACCATTGTGGCCCCATACTTAAACTGACAATTGTATCTAAGGCAATGACGGTCAACATCCGTCAACTGACAACTATGGATACACCTGAGATTGGGATAATGTTTGTCACCCAGTAAATTGAAAGTAATCACCCTACCTCACACAGTGACCGTTGTGACACATGGGGTAAATTGTTACAATTTTCTTATAACATGGTTACGTAGGGTACAATATGTTACAATTTTGTGTAATGTGGCATAATTTGTTGCAGTTTTACTGTAACATGGGCAGCAGTTTGCTATAGCTTTGCTGTAATATTGGGTAGCTTTTATAGAGTTTCGCTCTAACATGTCCATGTACCGAGAATTTCTAATGCTCTTGCTGTAAAGCATGCAATCTTTTACAATTTGATGCATCACGGAGGAAAAAAAAAATGGTTCCAATGGGTCTAAGCAATACGGGATTTAACATCTGAGGTCATTAGTCCCCTAGACTTAGAACTACTTCAACCTAACTAACCTAAGGACATCACACACATCCATGCCCGAGGCAGGATTCGAACCTACAACCGTAGCAGCAGCTCAGTTCCGGACTGAAGCGCCTAGAACCGCTCTGCCACAGCGGCCGGCCATCATGGAGAAATTTGTGACGTTTTTGGTGTGACAAGATTACTGAGATTGACACTAACAGACACGTGTAGGCTATACTATCTAATCATTTGGTAATTCCCTTCACTGATAGTGGAAGTGTGATTATTTTGAAGTATAATGATGACATTTGGTGACAAAGTGTCATGTAGTCTCAAATGCGGGACACCATAAATCATTACTGTTAGCAGAACAGAAATTCTGTCCTGCGATATCAATTTAGTACCAGTATTGGATCAAAGAAGGGCTACACATTTAAATATGTTCACTCAACAATGTCCGCAAGCTCATCACTTGTGTCATGCAGTGGCTCTGCGACTATGGACAGAATACTACGACAGTACTGGCATTTCAAGAGTTTGCAACGGCACTTTGCAGGCTGCTTGTGTGACTCCTAGAGCACCAAGACCTGCCGTGGCATGTAAAACGCTGTCCGTTTGGCAGACTGAGCAGTCAATGCTGACTCACCTGGTCTATGATGCAGCCTTGGAGTTTTCGTTGTAACTGTGACGCAGCTGCCGACGACCTTCTTCACCATCCCCCAGGACCCCAAACCAGGGACACTGCCCAACTGCTAAGGCCCTAGGCAGCCAACACTCTACCACCATCACAGGACAACTCTTTGGGATATGTCGCCTCCTGGTTAGAGGCATGTAGGAATGGGCAACAAGCTCTACGCCACGACCTACCGCAACATAGGAGACAGTGCCTGGATGCCACCACCAAGTAAGCTGCAAGCGATATGCGCCATCCGCAACAAGGAAATGCCAAATTCTATTGGAGACTGAGATGTACTCGAACGATCAAGTTAAATGAATTTATGAGGAACGGTTTATATCCGCTAACAATTTGACAGCAGCTCTACACAAGGCGCGTCGTGTCTTCCAAGCCATCAAAAGAACCCACAACACTGAGGGTGGGAGAGCCCCACATCCTGATAACTGAAAGAACGACCCTCCCATCTACCTGTAGCGGTCAATGCACCCGTAACCTGTTACAGTGTCGTTTCATGGGGTCACTGTAATTATCCAACTCTGAAAAGCAGTTTAAAGTTCAAATGTTTCATACAACTGCTCACTATGCAGTTCCACCAAAGCGTCTTGTAGTCTGCTCGGTCTGCTAGCATATTTGCTTTGATACAAAGAGCGAATAACTATCATTGACATGTACATTTTATACTGTATGTGAGATCAGCAATGTCGTGTATGTGTGTTTTGTAAAGTTGTAGGACGAATCTATACATACTATGGTCTCTTAAATGGGTGGTACAGAGATAGGACAAAGCAGGTCAGTAAGTGTGGCTGCGCTGTTGGCGACAAAAACCCACAGGTTGATAGATGCATGACCCGCCATTCGTTATGAATGTCAAGCAGCAGGTGATTCTTTTCCGAATTTTGAAGTTTTGTGGTATAGTAGGTGAAGTGAAACTGATCATCCTCTAGTATGTATTTCTAATTCGTTTGTAACATTGCATAAATAAATATTGGTTATTAAGTATTTATGGTGAGTTGGTTTTACACTCAGGTTCATACTCGTATTCAGAAGCAAACGCTATACGGTTCCTCACACAGTAATGACCTACATGAAAGTAACAAGTGAGGGATTTATGTTGACTCGCCTGGATATTTCGTTTTCCTTATGGTCTGTACCGACAATTCCTGTAAGAACTCCTCAGTGGAGCAAAAGTTTGTTGGTTTAGATTCTGTTTCGAAAACACCGGCGTAGCTTAGGCTGTTTGTCAATAACTGGCAGTCAAATAAAAACGGGACAGAGGGATAAAGGAAATGAAATGTTTTTCATTTCAGAACTAATCACCGTGAGTGTTATTACATTTATCATGGAAAAATGCGGTTGCCCTGTGGAACCATATTGATACCCAGATGTATACCTCTACGTCCGGAGCTTTGGCCGTCAGTGCCGTTTTAGAGGGCTCCAAAAATATGGAAATTTCATGCTGGGATCTCTGGAATATTTGGGGCATGTGTAAAGGCTTCCCAGTGAAACTTCTGCGTGGTAGTCCAAGCAAAGTTGGCAAATGTGGGTGGGCGTCGTAGTACAACAGAATGGTGCCATCTGTCAATATCCCAGGACTTGATGGTATGCTTAAATTCTGCAAAGTGTCCTCACGGATCAAAGAGAAAGCCTGTTCGAGACATCCTGTATCATCGTATAGTCAGTTTTCCCTGGAGTACAGCTTCATCAGCAAACTGACACAGACTAATGCTCTATCTTCTTCACATCGTTTAAGTATGAGGAGCGTTATAAGAAAACCGAGCCGGAAGACAGTAGGCAGAAAGAGAACGTACAGATTACCACCATCGCAATGTGAAATCCGCCGCAAATTTTCAACTTGTCCGTTGATGTAAATCACTGCCGACTGGCAGATAATGTCTTTAATTCCTTTGTGTTTTGAATATTTTGCTTCTCAGGCTAACCAAAAATGGCATAATCGCAGAGTGTCAGATCCAGAACAACTGAGGAATGTCTATAACAGCTTATTCACATGCTGGACAACGACATCGGCAGTGTGATATGGCGGCCAACTACATACGTCCTTCCCTCAAGCGCTTGTGTCGCTTGACTCTTGCAACCGACATGCAATGTTCCCCGTACACTTGAATAATTCTTAGGTAAATTTCCTTTCCCCACACGCCCCTCGCTGTCAGGAAACGCACTAAAACCCGTCGTGATTCTTGCAGCCCACATTTCACACTTCTCAGCACGACTGAATGCGGTGGACGGAATACGTGTGCACATGCTCGATCTGCCGAGACATGAGTATGTGTCCACGTGCTCTAACAGCGAGTTTGTGGTCTCAGCGTTCCTATGGGGACAGCACCATCTTCAGCAAGCAATGACGTTACGACCTCTTCAGCAGTTGTCGTTCTACAGCATCTGGTTCATTTCTTTTTCCTAAAAACATTCTAGAGCCAAGATCGAATAAATATTTATCTATTCAAAACAACTGGTTTCGACAGACTTTGTTGACATTATCACGTCTTAAAAAATCTGTTTTGTTATGAACCGTGTCCACTTTAATTTAGACCCCAGGCAAAGCTGTCATGTGGATAAAATAAACACGGTTCATAACAAAATGGTGTTTTAAGACCTGAAGATGACAGTAAAGTCAGTCGGGTAGACCGTTCGTCGGGTGCAAGTCTTTCGAGATCACGCCACTACGGCGACTTGCGCCTGAGCGGAGAAAATCTCCGACCCAGCCGGGAATAGAATCCGGGCCCTTAGGATTGATATTCTGTCACGCTGACCACTCAACTACCGGGGGCGGACTGTGATGCACTGTGTACATAGAGAAAAAGAGAGGCCCTATCAGTTGTATGGGGCACTCCTACTTTTGTCTCCGATGGACCCTCGCCATCTCTTGGAAACGTACTGAGGTTATTACTTAAAATGTCGTCAAGCCACTACCTTATCTGAGAACCCATTTCATATGCTCGGACTCCTTTCAACAGTCTACAGTGTGGCACAATCAGAAATGTTTTCTCGAAATCAGGTAGTATAGAAACTGTCTGTTGTCTTCATCTATAGCTTGTAAGATATTGTGACAAACGTATTTCCAGCTCGTTACCAGCGGCGTCTCCTCTATATGGTAAGTACTCAAGATAACAGCAGTAGGGTCTAAGTGGCGTGATGCAGCAGGGAAGTAGCATTTGACTTAGAGCAGAGCAGACCATCGTACAGAAGAGGCAATGACCCACGGACTGATGAAGCTCGTGCCGCCCTACGTCTTCAAGTGGCCTGTGATGCAAGTACGTGCGCCTAGTGCCTTGAGCGTCTCGGGATATCGACCTGCGGGTTGCAGCTACGCGTGCCGCAGGCGTTGGGCGGCGCTCCGTTGCTAATGCCAGCCGCCGTAATGAGCACTAATGGCCGCTTCCTGCTCGCTGATTGTCTCCCATTCAGACGCCGCAAAACGGAGCCACTTAGGCTGCTGTGCAGGGCACGCCCCCCTCTGTGTCGACGCGCTCAGACGCAGGCTGCAGTACTTACGCGGAAGTGCTTTCACTCGAGCGTGAAAGCTGTCTTCAAGGTTACCTCTTCTTAAACCTCACCACGTACCCAAGTTAGAGCGAATCTTCTACACTGACATAAACTAAGTCATGGGATAGCGACATCCGTATACAGGGTGGTCCATTGATCGTGACCGGGCCAAATATCTCACGAAATAAGCGTGAAACGAAAAAACTAGAAGGAACGAAACTAGTATAGCTTCAAGGGGGAAACCAGATGGCAATACGGTTAGCCCGCTAGATGGCGCTGCCGTAGGTCAAACGGGTATCAACTGCGTTTCATTTTAAAACATCGGAACCCCCATTTTTTATTACATATTCGTGTAGTACGCAAGGAAATATGAGTGTTTTAGTTGGACCGCTTTTTTAGCTTTGTGATAGATGGCGCTGTAATAGTCACAAACATATGGCTCACAATTTTGGACGAACAGTTTTTAAATTAAAGTACAGAACGTAGGTAAGTTTGAACATTTTATTTCGGTTGTTCCAATTAGATACATGTACTTTTGTGAACTTATCATTTCTGAGAACGCATGCTGTTACAGCGTGATTACCTGTAAATACCACATTAATGCAATAAATGCTCAAAATGATGTCCGTCAACCTCAATGCGTTTGGCAATACGTGTAACGACATTCCTCTCAACAGCGTGTAGTTCGCCTTCCGTAATGTTGGCACATACATTGGCAGTGCGCTGACCCATGTTCTCATGCGTTGTCGGTGGTTCACGGTAGCAAATATCCTTCAACTTTACCCACAGAAAGAAATCTGGGGACGTCAGATCCGATGAACGTGCGGGCCATGGTATGGTGCTTCGATGACCAATCCACCTGTCATGAAATATGTTATTCAATACCGCTACAACCGCACGCGAGCTATGTGCCGGACATCCATCATGTTGGAAGTACATCGCCATTCTGTCATGCAGTGAAATATCTTGTAGTAACATCAGTAGAAAATTACGTAGGAATCAGCATACATTGTACCATTTAGATTGCCATCGATAAAAGGGGGCCAATTATCCTTCCTCCCATAATGCCGCACCAATACATTAACCCGCCAAGGTCACTGATGTTCCACTTGTCGCAGCCATCGTGGATTTTCCGTTGGCCAATAGTGAATATTATGCTGTTGGTGAACGACGCTTCGTCGCTAAATAGAACGCGTGCAAAAAATCTGTCATCGTCCCGTAACTTCTCTTGTGCCCAGTGGCAGAACTGTACATGACGTTCAAAGTCGTCACCATGCTATTCCTGGTGCATAGAAATATGGTGCGGGTGCAATAGATGTTGATGTAACATTCTCAACACCGACGTTTTTGAGATTCCCGATTCTTGTGCAATTTGTCTGCTACTAAGGTGCGGATTAGCCGCGACAGCAGCTAAAACACCTACTTGGGCATCATCATTTGTTGCAGGTCGTGGCTGACGTTTCACATGTGGCTGAACACTTCCTCTTTCCTTAAGTAACGTAACTAGCCTGCGAACGGTCCGGACACTCTTATGATGTCGTCCAGGATACCGAGCAGCATACATAGCATACGCCCGTTGGGCGTTTTGATCACAATAGCCATACATCAACACGATATCGACCTCTTCCACAACTGGTAAACGGTCCATTTTAACACGAAGCAAATACCTCCGCACTGGCGGAATGTTACGTGATACCATGTACTTATACATTTGTGGCTATTACAGCTCCATCTATTACAAAGTGAAAAAAGTGGTCCAACTAAAACATTCATATTTCTTTACGTACCACACGAATATTTAATAAAATGGGGGTTCCTAATTAAAAAAAAAAACGCTGTTGATATCCGTTTGACCTATGGCAGCGCCATGTAGCGGGCCAACCATAGCGCCATCTGGTTTCCCCCTTCAAGCTAGGCAAGTTTCGTTCTTTGTAGCTTTTTCGTTTGACGCTTATTTCGTGAGATATTTGGCCCAGTCACTATCAATGGACCACCCTGTATACAGAGGGCGGTAGTATCGCGTAGACCGGGTACACAGGGGCAGTACATCGGCGGAACTGTCATTTGTACTTAGGTAATTCATGTGAAAAGATTTCCGACATGCCGGTCGGGGTGGCCAGCAGTTCTAGGCGCTACATTCTGGAACCGCGCGACCGCTACGGTCGCAGCTTCGAATCCTGCCTCGGGCATAGATGTGTGTGATGTCCTTAGGTTAGTTAGGTTTAAGTAGTTTTAAGTTCTGGGGGACTGATGACCTCAGAAGTTAAGTCCCATAGTGCTCAGAGTCATTTGAAGATTTCCGACATAGTTATGGCAACACGACGGGAATTGAGAGACTCTGAACGCGGAATGGTAGTTGGGTCCAGATGCGTGGGACACTCCATTTACAAACCGTAAGGGAATCCAATATTATGAAATCCACAATGTCAAGGAGTCTGCCGAGGATACAAAACTTCATGCATTACCTCTCACCACGGACAAAGAATGTGGCCGACGTCCTTCACTTAACGACCGAGAGCAGCGACGTTTGCTTAGATTTGCCAGTGCTAACAGACAAGCAACACAGTATGAAACGACCGCAGAAATTTGGCTTTAATAGGCAGTGCCTGCTGACGACAGAAGCGAGTGCCTTTGGTAACAGCACGACATCGCGTGTAGCCCTCTCTTGAGCTCATGACCAATTCGTAGGATCCTAAACAACGGGAAACCGTAGCCTGGTCAGATGAGTCCCGATTTCAGTTCTAAGAACTGAAGACAGTGTTCCAATGTGGCGCACACTCCACGAGGTCATGGACCCAAGTTGACAACAAGGTGTTGTGGAAGCTGGTGATGGTTTGTGTTTAGATGGAATGGACTCGGTCCTCTGGTCCAACTGAACCGGTCGTTGACTGGAAATAGTTATGTTCGGCTACTTGGAGACCATCTGCAGCCGTTCATGGACTTCTAAGTCCCAAAAACGACGGAACTTTTATGGATGCCGACGTGCCATGTTACTGGCCCACAACTCTTCGCAATTGATTTGAAGAACAAATTTCGACAATTTGAGCTAATGATTTGAGCATCCAGATCGTTCGACATAAAAACTCATTGAACAATTGTGGGGTAGAGACATGAAGCAGTAGCAATTTCGCAGTTACGGGCTGCTATAGAGTGAGACTGGGACAATATTTACGCAGGGGGCTTCCAATGATTTGTAAGGTCCATGCCACATCGACTTCCTACACTACTCCGCACTAAAGGAGGCCCACTGCGACATTAGAACGTATTCCATGACTTTCTGATCTCAGTGTACCATCACGAATCGATACATTTGATAGTTAGGAATCTATGACGCGACGCTGAATTCCAGAAATCGTGACACATAGCGAGGTGTGCCGTGATAAGACTCTGGAATCACACAGTGGAGGATGGTGGTAAGAATCTCCATCCGGCCATACAGACGAAGGTTTTCGATTGGTTTCTAAGACGCTGTAGAAAACTGAGGTGTGATTCTATTTCAAGAGACACGATAGATTTCCATCTGTATGCGGTCCTATACGAAGTAAGTGTTTCAATTAATCCGTAGTCGATGGGATGTTAAAGCGCAATCTTCCTTCGAAAATTGTGACAAATCACTAACAAGGCCGTCAGTCGGGAAAAAGCTGTGTAAATTAGGAGTATGTTTTCTATTATCGTACGGGGTGGCTTTGATTAACTATTTACCTTATGTGTACGCAAATTTATAGGAACGATATTCAGTGTGCTGCAGGAGTCGCGTTGATAGCAGCGTTGGTGTCATGACGTGCCGTTAGGCACCGGTACTAGTACGGAGACATAGGACGAGCTCGGATCTCAAGGGCCAAGGGCATGCAACGCCAACGGCACACATTGCTACTTTGACCTGCTTTTCCAATATGACATTCCTGCTTTGCGGGAGAGAGCTACATTGGACTCAACTGTTTTGGTGTCCCATGGAGCTCCATCTCCCTTTTCTCATATGGTTACTTGATACTGCATAACACATTTGAGAAAACCGAATCATTGTCCTTCCCAAATTGAATCAGAATTGAACCGGTATAACTTTGGAACTTCCCCTTTGTATGTAAACAATTACAGTGCTGAAAAACTCTTACGTTATTTGATTTTCAAAGTACTCAGACAGTTTTCTCTTTAGTTATTCTGATCATCATTAAACCGACACACAATAGTTTAGCGCAACGCAATCTGACTTTCAATAATCCCTACAAAAGAATGGCCCTGAGTAACAATAACTAATACCTTTCATGAATCACTTAGCTCACAAAAATCTTCGTTACTCGAACTAATGCAATACAGCGGGCGCCAATACTACCAGCTAAATAAAAGATTCTAACTACTGAAGGCACTACCTACTGAAAGTCATAGTTAGCAAATGAAATATTTTGATGGAGAACAAACAATGTACTTACCTTAATAGCGTTGAAAAGTCGTAATATATATAAAATTTGTGACATCCAAATTTCCTTTTTCTGACGGACACAAGTACTGATCTTTCGCTCATAGTAACCTCTCAAAACTCATCTCTCTCCCCACATCCACCACTGCTAGCGGCTCACCTCCAACTGCCCAACGCTACGCGCTGTTCACATCCAAATGCAAACTGTACACCAGCGAATTTTCCAACAATGAGTCCAAGCAGCCACAGACTGTACACAGAGCAGTCAGCGATTTTCATACATAGCACTACGTGGCGTTACCAACACAAAAACCTAAACTGCCTACTTGCAACCTCTGGCTGTGAAGTTACCTGAAGGACAGGATTTGTTAACGGGAAACTAATAAACGTTGGCAGTTGAAGATGAGCATAGCGCGGGATGTAAACAGCGTCCTACCTGAGATGCTTCAGGAAGCAGCAGAGCAATCTCTAGAGCGATTCCAGGCTGTTTCGGATGTAGATGGTAATCACGTTGTGCAACGTTTGTAACCTGGAAGGTAAGTATGGTACCAAATTAAATGTTACCCTCTCACTCGGGAATTAAAATGTGATTCTTTCCATGGTTTATTCGCTATTTCTCTCCTGCGTGTCCTTACAACAGCTTCCACAAAGTTTCATTGTCCTATGATCACTCGTGTTTCAGGAGTATCTCCTCAAGTAGCGAAAGTTTGATTATAAGCACCCTGTATTTCATTAAATTGACAACTTCTAATGCAAATATACTCCTCAGCCCCACCTGGTGTTGGAGCGCATATTAGAGAGCAACCAAAGGTATCTGACAAAGAAAGAGGGAATATTCTGTCCAACTAATTACGGATGCCGGAACGCTCTGCCAAACACCAACCTATAGATTTATATTGAGCTCCTTAATATCTAAATTCCCGATTAAACCTGTAAGTTAAAAGTTGATAACTTATTCAAAATGGCGGGTACCACTAAGAATGAGCTGTGCTGCGAACAATGATAGCTCGTGCCATGGTCCTGAGTTCCACAGATTTTACACTAAGAGCTTTTGTCTCTAGGGTGTGCGCATGCCAAGCGCTGAAGTCTCTTAGCATGATTGCAGACCATGGATGTGATCAGTGTCGACTAACGCACATATACTTGAAGAGTACTGTGCCGTGCGCGGTTCGCTGTCATGCCGTTTATTGCTCGTCATCTTGTCCCACGGTACTGTCGCCTCTTTTTTTTTTAATTCGGTTTACTGGCGTCACTAAGTTCCTGGTTTGCTTGCCCATGAGTGGCAGCAGCAGCGCTTGTCGATAAGTGCACTGTCGTACTATTTCTGGAGCGACCGCTAGTAAATTCCGGGCCGTCGTCTGTCGAGAGTTCAGTCCGGACGCAGCAGCAGTGAACTCGGAGACGGAGCGCCAGTGAGGTGCGGACAGCCAGTGCTCACCGAACTGTCCGACGGAAGGAGATTGGAGCGGGACGACCGTTGGTCGGTCGTTCGGTTGGTCGTCTCATCGGACGACGAATATTTGGTCTTTTGGCCGTTTTTGGGCTTCGTCACTTGGTCATCTTGCCGTACGTGGGTCGGTTTCTTCCTTGTGCAGTGCTGTCGTGGCCAATGGGCAAGAGTTGCTTCTGTCTGGGTCTGAGCCAAAGGTGGCCGGGTCGCCATATCTCCGAGTCCCGAGCGGAAGTGGAGTTGAGTTGGAGCTGCAGTCAGCTTCGGACAGCCAAGACTCACCCGACCGTCGCTGACACACGTAACTTGAGTGCGAACGACGTAACTTGGTCGTTCGGTCAGTGATTGCTCTTACGATTGTTCGAGTTCTTGTGCAAGTGTGTTTACGTGGAATTGTGTGTAGCTTCTGTAATTTCCACTGAGCAGATGAATGCTGTCTGCCTAGTGGAACCGGCTGTTGGTCGGTTGCGACAGAAGGAATTGATTAGGTTGTTCGTGCGTTCTTCATCCGTCCTTAGGTAGTGTTGCAACCCGATTGTTTAGTGTTACACTTGGCTGCCTGTCTCAACTAAACTGTGGTTAGAGTTTCCTCCCCAGGCCGACTCTTGGAACATGTCTGAGCACCACTGTTTGTTGTTTGTGACTGTTATTTTATTTGGTCGCAGGTACTGTCTGTTTTATGTTTAGTATATGGCCTTCAGCCGAACTTCATATCAACTATTTTAAGATTAGGCCTTCAGATGTGGTTTCATTTAAAATTCTTGTTGCTCTGTATTTGGGCGTTCAGCCACATTTGTTTCAGAATCTGTGGCTTTAACATGTAAATCCTTGTCTGTAAGGTTTCTCTTTAATTATCTTGAATTCTTGAAACGGCCTTCAGCCGTGTTCTGTAAGTGTTTATCTTAAGGTTGTCTTCAATTATTCTTGAGTAATTGTTTGGGCCTTCAGCCGACGAGATACTTCAAGTTTTCTTAAGATGTTTTTCTGTTGTACTATGTAAAACCTTATCTTTAAAGCCTGTCTTTTATTATGTAAAGAAATTTTTTTATTGAACTTTCAGACGAAGAATTAACTTGAATTTTGCTTAATATGACCTTTAGCCGGAAGTTTCAAATGCTTAGCTTTTAAAGAATTTCCATAGCTGATCTGAAATATTATTTTAGCCGAGAAGATATTGTAATTTTACTTAAGTGAGGCCTTCAGCCGTTACTCTAAATCCTGGTGCTTTAAAAGCAATCATTTAAACTTATTCTAGAAACGTTACTTGGGCCCTCAGCCGTGAATTGATTTTTGTTGTTTTAAAGAGAAAACCGTGCACTGTGTTTTCGAGTAATAAAGTTGTGTGTCCTTGTGCAACCAACAGTAACTGATCTTGGCCCCATTCCACAACCTGTACTGCGAAAACAGATTTCAAACACAGTATGCCTTTAGCAGCTGAGCTGGCAAATTTTCTGGGTGGGACAGAGGACATGCAGTCTGGGTCGGTATCGGAGCATGGCCGATCACACCGGCGCCCCAGAATACATCACATTAGCAGCACCCATCAGCCGAAGAGTGAGTAGGAGGACATGTAGAGAGTAGCCTACAGAGGAGGGAACCATCGGCCTCGACATGACAGTCATAAAACATGTGAAACACTGCTACCTCCGGGGAGACCCCTGTCAAAAGCTTAAATCGCGTCAGCGTGTTCTTGAACAAATGTAAGACGGCGATTGTCCGAAAGCATTGTGCCAATTGGAATGCATTGAGCACGTCCAAGTATATAGTTTGGCCGACATGTTTTGTTGTGTGTAGCTGTGGCTCTAAGAGCTGTTCGGTTAGCGCTGTGGTAATTTGAAATATACAGAAACGTCTTGATCAGTGGTATTGCTTAATCTCTCATGCCGTACATTTACTAATGAGTGTCATCCTTGTTCTCTTTATTTAATGAGTATTTTTTAATGTTCATAAACTCGGAGAGTTCATCAGTGATACTGCGCGCTGTACTAAGGAGTTTCAACTTTATTCTCTGTATTTAATAAGTTCTTTCTAATGTTCTGGAAACCATTGTCTTGATCAGCAGTACAGCTTGTTTTCTTGTGATGTATATTTATTAAAGTACTTCAAAGTTGTTTTCTGTTACTATGCATTCACTAGTCGTAAATGTTTTAAGATATTTTGTGTATGTGTTTTACAAGTGCACAGTGTTCGCATTACATCCAGACTAATGGGTGAGGCTGTGATTTGAGTTCAGCCGTCCCATGCATCGCTGAAAAGGGTTCTCATTAAAACTGATCAAGCCACCTGATTTGCTTATTGTACCATTGTAACTCATCAGGGCGTCTGATTTGTTATATTGTTGTAATTCTTATATTATTAATTAATGTTTCCCAGCACCATTGGGCTTAATAAATTCTGTTTTATTACCAGTGATGGTCAGTTTCCCATTGCCTGGTCCTTCCATTCGCCAAGAGAATAGACCACTAACTGCTGGCTACACATAAGAGATAATTGTTGGCGTGCAGGGAAACCTTTTTGATGGTGGAACCTAAACCTAGTCTAAATGGGAAATCTCTAACCTGGTCGGTTACTTATGCCACAAAAGGAAGTCTTCCACCTGTGATCGTCCTAGTGGTTTATTATCCATCAGTCTTCTGACTGGATCCGACACGGATTCCACTCCTGTGACAACCCTTTCACCTCAGAGTAGCAATTACAACCTATGTCCTCAATTATGTGCTGAATGTATTCCAATCTCCGTCTCCCTCTACTCAAAAGGGGAAGGTTATATTAAACTCGTTTTTATTGAACTAATGTGTGTAGTGTCTCTGAGAACTACAATATCCCAAAAGGCTTCCACTTCTCCCACAGCCTACGTAATTTCGTACACGTAGACAAGTTACTCTCGTTTTGGAGAAGCAGCTGCCGGCTCCGACGGTTGCCTGTAAAATTCTTGAAATGTAGGAGGAAGAAAACTTCTATAGGATCATCTCGAACTGGAACACTGCCATTCGCATTTGTTCATTCGATGATTGTCTGCGAGTGAAACGAGTTATTTTCAACAGAGTAAACTTTCTCTATGCTTTTGACCGTTATTAATCAGGTTCGACAACAAGTACCGACCACCAAATGTTCGAAGTCCTATACAAGCTTGTAATACATAATAGTTCGTTTGATCAAAATTAAATACGCGCAGTTACCTCTGAAATACAACAGACTGCATTATGACCGCTACTTAACTCCACATTAACATTACATATCGCTTGTGCATCTCAAAGAACACACTTTATCGAATATGGCGGCTAACAATGACTATTTATTCTCACACACGGTTGAGTTTAACAACTTTCTAACAAAAGCAACAGGCCTGTCTTGTGCACCAATTCTGCGCGAAAGCACAGCAGAGATTCCGTAGTAAGAAGCGTCGACCTGAAAGCTATTGGCTTGGCTGGGTCAAAATACACTAAAAAACTCTCACTAAGGACAGCAGTTTTGAGTTTCAGAAATGCGTATTGGCACTCTTTAATCCACACAAAAGATACATTTGTCCCACGCAGGCGATGTAATGGAGCCGCGATCAGAGCGGCATTCAGTATGAACGGAATGCGTTATCTTGCCTAATACCGATTGCAGTCCAGACACAGTGCGAGGAACAGGCAGAGCACGGACTGCAAGCTAATGAGATTGGAGGGTGTGCACACCCTGACTGCTTATAAGGTGACTTAAATATTGAAGCTCAGTTTGAAAATAGTCACACTTCTCGAGACGACACTTGACTCCTGCTTCTGACAACACTTCAGAAGAGCACGCAAATTGGCAATGTTTTTCTCCGGTATACGATCTGAGACGACAATATCATCAAGGTAGTTTGAACAAAATGGCACCTTTGCAGTCAGATGTTCGAAGTAACGTTGAAAAATGGCGGGTGCAGAAGAACTGCCGAAGGGCAAACCCTAATACTTGAACAGTTCTAAGTGTGTATTACAACAAACCCCCTCTATGATTCTTCATCTAACGGAATGTGCAAGTAGGCATCATGAAAATCTATCTTAGAAAAGTAATGTCCTGCACCAAGCCTGTCCATGAGTTCTTCAGGGCGAGGTAACGAGTAAGTATCAACTACTGCCTATGGGTTGACTGTAGACTCGAAGTTAACACAAATGTGGGTGCACACAGAAGGCTTAGGCAAGAAAACGAGAGGACATGCATACTTACTAGCTTGAATTGGAGCAATTACACCATTATCTAGCTATTCTTTCAGTTAACTGGCTACCTTGTCTCTTAATGAAACTGTAACGGGGAGGGCCCGGAAAACTTAGGCTGTTTTCGTCTTTCAATGTAACATGGGCTACAAAGTTATTAGCTTGTCCCATTCCTCCTGAAAATAATTCAGGAAACTCTTTAAGCAGATTAGCTACTGTATCTTTTGGAATAAAAGCAGTCCCTGAATGTACATTGTTTTGGATGCTAAGGCCAAACAAATCAAAGGCATCTGAACAGACTGTCTTCTCACTCTCACTTGAACAGAGTAAAATTCACTGTCATGGTGTGAGGTTCGTAAGTGGCAGGCAAATTACAGTGTCCAAGCAATGAAATTTCCTGGCTCAAAATGGTTCAAATGGCTCTGAGCACTATGGGACTTAACGTGCAAAATAAAGCACATGTGGTCTAGGGGAATGAACCACTGGTGTGGAAAACGGTGCACCATCAATTTTTGCCAGCCCCCGTGTGTTCGACGTGGTATCAAAAACAAGAAGAAATACGTGATGAAAGACCGGCTCCACGCTACCGGATTAACGGACTCCACACTTTATCCAGACTGTCCCTTCCTGGAAACTGATGAACATCGTTCCACGTTAAGAGACTGGCATAGAAGTTTTAAGCTTGTTCAAAAATGATTGAAATGGCTCTGAACACTATGCGACTTAACGTCTGAGGTCATCAGTCCCCCAGAACTTAGAACTACTTAAACCTAACTAAGCTAAGGACATCACACACATCCATTCCCGAGGCAGGATTCGAACCTGCGACCGTAGCGGTCACGCGGTTCCAAACTGACGCGCTTAGAACCGCACGGCCACACCGGCCGGCGAAATTTCCTGTCCGTTGGAAACTGTGAGGTAGGCACCTGTGCCTAACTGAGAGTTCACACGACGGCCAGCAATTCATAATGAGACAAATAGTTTGTTAGGACGTCGTCGCACAGCACTAGGGCAAGAAGGACCCACGACCTCAACCTTACATTTGTCCGAATCTGTTGTTGGTTTTGAAAAGACAGCGTTCACAGCATGTGCTCGAGCCTGTTTTTTCTGGGAACGGGCAAAATTGGCGTTTTTGTGCCGTTGCAAACGAACGGCATGGAATAGTCTTTTTTTCCACATGTGTAGCACGTTGCGTTACGTGATGGGCAATCCTGTCTTTAATGGCGAGGAAAACATCTGGGACAACACTTCACTACCATACATTCACAGGTCTCTTTACATGTCTACGTGGCTGTCCGCGCGGCTGTTTACGTGCTCGTTGTTGTTGCTGGAAAAAGGTTTGAAAATTTGTGGTAATGTGTTATGGGACCAAACTGCTGAGGTCATCGGTTCCTAAGCTTACTCACTATTTAATCTATCTGAAACTAACTTACGCTAAGAAAGACACACATACCCCTACCCGAGGAAGGACTCGAACCTCCGACGGGGGCGGGGAGCCGCACGCACTGTGACAAGACGCCTCAGACAGCTCGGCAACCCCGCCTGACATTGTGGCCGCATGGGACAGTCGCGTGCAGGGAGTGACCCGACCCAACAAATCGGGGCCTGGTCAAACTCATCGGCCGCTATGGCACCCGAATCATATTGCTCTAAGATAGGCAATACTTCAGTAAGTGATGGATCAGAGTACTTTCAATTATGTTCCCGCATTCTACTACTTGGGCCATTGAAAGTTATTGCATCACGTATCATCAAATCACTGCCGGCCGAAGTGGCCGTGCGGTTAAAGGCGCTGCAGTCTGGAACCGCAAGACCGCTACGGTCGCAGGTTCGAATCCTGCCTCGGGCATGGATGTTTGTGATGTCATTAGGTTAGTTAGGTTTAACTAGTTCTGAGTTCTATGGGACTAATGACCTCAGAAGTTGAGTCCCATAGTGCTCAGAGCCAATCAAATCACTGTAAGAGTTGCCATAACTACACCCAAATTTATACTTCCTAGTCATGCCCGTTAATTCTGTGTACCACTGGCGGTATGTCTGTTCCCGCATTTTCTGCAAGTGAAAAAACTGATCTCTGGCTGCAGCTGTTTGGACTTGCTGGTGCCGCGCGGGGTAGCCGAGCTGTCTAGGGCGTCTTGTCACGACCCGCGTGGCTTCCCCCGTCGGAGGTTCGAGTCTTCACGGGTATAAGTGTGCGTGTTGTACTTAGCGTAAGTTAGTTTAAGTTAGATTAATTAGCGTGTATGTTTAGGGATCGATGACCTCAGCAGTTTGTGGTCCCATAGGAATTCACACACATTTCAACATGTGAACTTACAGGTCATAATATGGAGTTCATGCAACGATTACTTTGTCACAGCTGGGTTCGTCGGAAGACGTGGTTGCGAATAGTTTTTGTATTAACCTTAACACTGGGGACCCCGCAATCGAAAGGAAGTATTGTAACTTTACAGTACCGTGAAAACAATGAACCTGACAATGTGCTAGGAAATGAGGCAGCTATTCGAGCCATTCCTCTTCTGATCCACTAAATTGCCGGAACGGTCGTGTACTGGTTGGCGGCACTTGTTGGGCTGGTAGGTTGGTCGGTTGTGCGGCCGACGCAGCTTGTGTAGCCAATAATTGTTGTAGCGTCGTTAGTGGGGTAGCAATTTGTTGGTTCTGCAACTGAAAAAATAATGTTACATCCATCACATTGGCCGTCTGCGGCTGAGGCGCGGAGGCAGGAGGTGAAGGAGGCGAGGTAGTCGTCGTTTACACAAAGACGTAAGCAAAGCAAGCAAAACCTCTGAAAAGAAAATTTTTATTAGTTCTACGGCTCCCCTCCTAGAATACATGCACGAACACAGCAACAAGTTAGCAAACAGAAACAAGATTACCAAATGGTTCAAATGGCTCTGAGCACTATGGGACTCAATATCTGAGGTCATCAGTCCCCTAGAACTTAGAACTACTTAAACCTAACTAACCTAAAGACAGCACACATCCATGCCCGAGGCAGGATTCGAACCTGCGACCGTAGCAGTCGCGCGCTTCCGGACTGAAGTGCCTAGAACCGCTCGGCTACCACGGCCGGCTCACGATTATCCCCGAAACCTAAAACACAAAAGAAGCAAGCGAAGTCGTCGGGCAAGTTTATTAACTTCGATCGCCACTAAATTATCCTCATCACCATTGTAGTACCTTGTCGCCACTGTAGGGTCTTGTACAACAGGAAGCAAGGGAGAGCATGCTGTTACGTGTGGCCGCTTTCCTCTTTCTACAACAGGAATGCACATCTTCGTTAATAAGGTTCTTTATTTACAAGAACACGAAGTTGTTACTTAACTTGATTAGAATCCATGCGTTGTGGTGCAAGCTCACCAGTAATAGTCCTCTTGCGGACAATGTCGGTAATCTTGCTATTACAAACTTCGGTCTCGTTGCTAGTCTCGATCTGCGCTATGCACTGTCATAGTCTGAGAGAGTCGCAGAGTCTGTGAGGCCCTCCGTTCAGCGGCGGCGGCCTTATACTTCCTGTCGAGAGGGCTTTGTCGGCGTGTTGCTTGTCGTTATGTCTCTGGCCTCTCTCATGGTAGGCGCGCTTGATCCAGCGCCTACTATCGGTCTTCGCGTTACATATTTGCCGACAGGTGTGCTGGTGACAGCTTTTGCCAGCACAGCCAACAAAATGAAACGAGAGCAATCAAATTATGAGTTTCAAAAATGTTAATGTCATTGTTGTAGGGATCTAAAAGACGTCGTACTCGCTGAATTTATCCCAAGGAGAGACCATACGTACAGCAAACTACTGTCAGACCCTTCCACTCCCATCGCTGCACAAGACATCCCACTCGTCCTCCGCTCCAAACGCAACACCGCCCCTGGTCATGATGGCGTTACCTACCGCCACCTCAAGGAATCCCCCCCCCCCCCCCATCCTTCCTGTCTGTCCTTACTACCCTGTACAATGTCGTTCTCTCAACTGGATTTTACCCCGACCTGTGGAAGACTTCCCATGTCCTGCTGTTCCCTAAAACTAACAAACCCCCTCTGATACCTCTTCCTATCGTCCCATCTGCCTCACCTCCGAGTTCAGTAAGGTCTTCGAGGCCATCCTCTCTCACCGTGTTCACCGCCACCGTAACCAGCACCACCTTCTTCCCCTTACCCAACGTGGCTTCCGGCCTGCCTTCTCCGCCAACGACCAGCTCTTTAACCTTACCAATCTCCTTTCCGCCCAACTTAACTCCCGTCACTCTGCTATCTTTGTTTCCCTTGATCTCCAGAACGCCTATGACAGTGTTTGGCATCCCGGCCTTCTCTTCAAACTCCAGACCTATGCTCTCCCCATCAACTTCGTCCGTCTCGTTCCTTCCTTCCTCTCCCATCGTCCCTCCTATGTGGCTATCCACAATTCCAACTGCCGTACTTTCTATCCCTCTGCCAACGTGCCCTGCGTTTGTGTCCTTTTCCCTACCTCCTGTACACTGCGGATATGCCCAAACCTCCCCCACCTGTTCATCTTCTCCAGTTTGCTGATGACACCGCCTTCCACGCCCTTTATCCTACCCTTCAACGGTCCCAACGTACCCTCCAAACCCACCTTGACCAATTCACCGCTTGGTGCAACCAGTGGCTCCTCCGTATCAATCCCTCAGAGACCCAGGCGATCATCATAGGCCGCACCACCCGCTCCTTCCGCCTCCATGATTTCTACCACACCATTTATGGCCGTCCTATCCGCCTCACTCCTACCCTCAAATACCTGGGCCTCACACTCGACCGCCACCTCACCTGGACTCCCCATCTCCTTACCATCCAAAACAGAGCTCATAACCTCCTCCGCCTCCTGAAACTCCTGTCCGTCCAGACGTGGGGTCTGCATCTTTCCACCATCATTCACACCTACAAATCCTTGATCAGCCCCATCCTCTGTTATGCCAGCGTAGCTTGGATTTCCGCCCCTCCCCAATTCTATAAAGCCATCCAAGTCCTCGAACGCCATGCGCTCCGCCTCGCCTTCCGCATCTGCCTTCCGTCCCCCTTGCGCCTCCTGTACGACCTCATCCCCTTCCCACACCTTCACCTTTTCCTTGAACTCATCCGCACACTATACATTGTCCACCGGCTTGATCGCCCTCACGCCCTGGTGTCTCCCTTCCTCTCCACCCCTACCAGTTGTCGCACCTTTACCATTGTGTCCCATCCTCTCTCCACCTCCACACCCTCCATCTCCTTTCCCAACACAACTTCCACCGTCTACCCCTCCCGGATGATGAGCTTCGCCCTGACATCTACCCTTCCTACCAACTCTAACCCCATCTTCCTGCCTCTTCCTCAGGGCTCCCTCTTCTCCCCCTCTGTCCTCCTGACTTGCTTTCCCGTCCTACTCCCCCTCCATCTCTTGTACCCCCTATTAGTGTCTCTGCACTCCCTCCTGCCCTGTCTTCCCTCTTCATCACACCCCACATGTGTCCTGCCTCTCCGTGTACCCACTGACGCCCCTACTTTCGTCATCCCGCCGCTTCCCCTGCTGCTCCTTGCTCTCCCCTCCTTTTCAATCCCACCCGGCAGTTTTGTTCTTTATCGTGTGTGCCAGAAGTGGGTTTTAAGTGTGTTTTTTTGAGTGTTTTTAATACTGTGGCCGACTTTTAACCTGTGCATGTGCATTCAGTGTCTTCTCTGTGTTTTAAGAATCGCCTACTGTGTTTCTTAACTTTCTGGTGACGTTTTTAACTGTCCCCCATGAACGTCCCCATATCAGTCTGTTTTTACCTCCATTTTCATTGTGCCGCTGACAGCCCTCCCCTGCCCATATGGGGCAGGGGAATGAAATCACAATAAAGAAAAAAAAAGTCAAACCCTTCATAGGCTAGGCCGTGTCGTTCAAAACACCTGGTCTGGGTTGATAACTAGCGGCACTGTGGTTCTTCATGACAACGCTGGCAATCATCCTGCTTCCTGACAAACGATTTACGTTAGCTGTTTAAATGAAAGATTTCAGTGTCTGCCCTATAGCAGGACTTGATGCCGAGTGATTAGCATTGTTTTTCCCAGCCGGATGGATGTTTTGCGCGGAAAGCAATATGGAAGCGACAACAAACTGGAAGACAACAGTGACTTCTTTAACGGTGGCAAATAATTAGGCTGAAGGCACAGGAGATCTTGTGGAGTACAGCGAAAGATTTTTGAATTTTAAGAGCATGTACGGGTACACAGAAAAGAAGTACTACACACTCATAAAAATTAGGTCCAGGGGTAATGTATTATATTAGCTGTCAAAACTTCTCCGGTTCCGGTTTAGAACTCAACCACAGCATGAATTTTGATTAAAATCGTCAGCTGTGGTGGCAGAAGATTTCCGGCATAAAACGTCACCCGTGCCCTGCCCAAGACGTTGTCAAAGGGGGTGAAGGAGAAGACTCTCTTTCCCTTGAGCTTCAAATCGCCACTAACAGAAGGAAGAATTGGCAATGATCAACAGCTTGAGGATGCAGAAGACAATGGAAACCAGTCTATTAAAGATACATAAAGTATATGCACAGGACATGTGGCCTGTATTTGAAACAAGTCATGATGGTCTCTCCATTGTCAAAGGATTCCAGATTGCTTCGCCATTACAATATCTAGGAGGAGTTGACGAGGGTAAGGTGACCATAAGAAAAATATGTAATAACCAACGATGGGATAACACACTATGTGTCTGAGCATGGAATATCAGACGTTTGAACATAGCAGGAACGGTAGAAAGTCTGAAAAGGGAAATGAAAACCTTAATATAGATATTTTGAGGTCAGTAAAGTGAAATGGAAAGAAGATAAGGATTTCTGGTGAGGGGAAGACAGGGTAATATCAGCAGCAACAGACGATGACATAATGGGAGTAGGATTCCTTATTTATTGGAAACTAGGACAGCGGGTAACCTTTAGTTCAGTGATAGGACTGATCTCAGATTCGACAGAAAACCTGTGACAAGAACGATCGATCATGTATACATGACGACATTGCAAGCAGATGCTGAAGATATAGAGAAAGTATTTGAGGACATTCGACGGGGAATTCAATACGTAGGCGGAGATGAAAATTTAATAATCAAAGGAGATTAGAAGGCGATTGTAGGGGAAGGAAAAGCAGAAAGGGTTATGGCAGAATATGGGTTAGGCAATAGGAATGACAGAGAAGAAGGAAAAATTAAGTTCTGCAATAAATTTCAGGTCGTACTAGCGAATACTGTGTTCAAGAAACGTATGAAATGGACGTATACTTGTAAAAGACCCGGAGACACAGGAAGATTGCATCTGTATAACATCACGGTCAAACAGAGATTCCTAAATCAGATATTGGATTGTAAGGGGTACCCAGTAGCCAGTACAGACTCAGATAATAATTTAATAATATAGAATTGAAGATTGAAGTTTAAGAGGATCGAACGGTGTGAAAGAAAGTGGTACACCGAAGTACTAAGCTGTGTTACCACAGTATAAAATTCAGTAAAGAGGAGTGGACGTCAGTAAAACTGGCAAACACAAATACTGAACAGGCAGGGACAGTTCGAAGGAAGTTAAATGCGAAGAAACATTGGGTAACAGGTCCGCAGGTCGTGGTCTAGGGCTGGCGTTGTTGCGTCTGGACCACGGGCTCCCGGGTTCAATTCCCGGACGGGTTGGGGATTTTCTCTGCCCGGGTACTGGGTGTTTGTGTTTTCATTACATAATCATTCTCATTTGCGAGAGTGACTAGATTGGACTGTGAAAATAAAATTGACTGCGTAAAAATTGAGAATTTGTACAGGCGCTGCTGACCGCTCAGCTGAGCGCCCCATAAACCAAACATCATCATCAAAACGTTGGGTAACAGACGAATAACTTCAACCGATCGACGAAAGATGGAATTGCAATAATATCAAGGGGGAGCCAGGAATGCAGCAGTAATAATCACTTAGGTATGTAATCAAGGGGCAGTCCACAACAGCCAAGGAGAAATGGCTGCAGCGAAAAATGTGAAGAAATCAGATAGGAAATTATAGTCGGAAGGACGGATTGATAAATAAAAACAACCTTCACTGAAATAAAAGCAAGGGCGGTAAAATTAAGAGCGCAATGGGAATTCAGCTGTTAAATGCAGAGAAGAGGGCGGATAAGTGGAAAAATACACTGAAAGTCCTTGTGAGTGTGAGGACTTGTTGGATGACTTGATATAAGAAGAAGCCTGGGTCGATGATGAAGACGTAGTGGTTTCTGCATTACCATCAGAAACTGCAGTAGCTCTGGAAGACATGATATTCCATCAGAATTTCTAAAATAGATTGGGGAAAAGGCAACCATTCACGTTAGTGTGTGGAATCTATGAGACTGGTGTCACACCATCACATTTTCGGAAAGGTACGATGCACACAGTTCTCAATACATTAAAGGCAGATGAATGCAAGGTGCCAGCAAGAATAATGGACAGAAGAACGGAAAAGCAAACTGACTATCTGTTAGGTGACGATCAGTTTCGATAAAGAAAAAGTAAAGGGGCCCATGAAGCAGTTCTAACTTCGCGCTTGATAATGCAAGAAGGAATTAAAAAAAAAAAAAGACAAGATACGCGATACGACTTGTTTGTGTGGTAAAATATTCGAAAATTTGTGAATAATAGTAGCAATCTACAGGGACAGACGTGTGATACACGATGTGCACAAGAAACATGAGGGAGTATTAAAATTGGAAGACTAAGAACGAAGTACTCGAATTAAGGAGGGTGTAAGACAGCTATACAGTCTTTTCTCCATACTTTTTAATCTACAGGGTGGTCTATTGATCGTGACCGGGCCAAATATCTCACGAAATAAGCGTCAAACGAAAAAACTACAAAGAACGAAACTCGTCTATCTTGAAAAGGGAAACCAGATGTCGCTATGGTTGGCCCGCTAGATGGTGCTGCCATAGGTCAAACGGACATCAACTGTATTTTTTAAACAGTAACCCCCATTTTTATTACATATTAGTGTAGTACCTAAAAAAATCAATGTTTTATTTGGAGCATTTCTTTGGCTTTGTGATAGATGGCGCTGTAATAGTCGCAAACGTATAAGTACGTGGTATCACGTAACATTTCGCCAATGCGGACGGTATTTGCTTCGTGATACATTACCCGTGTTAAAATGGACAGTTTACAAATTACGGAAAAGGTCGATATCGTGTTGATGTATGGCTATTGTTATCACAATGCCTAACGAGCGTCTGCTATGTATGCTGCTAGGTATTCTGGACGACATCATCCAGGTCGGATATTTGGCCCGGTCAGTATCAATGGACCGTACTGTATACATCGATGAAACAATGACGCAAAGAGCAGTATTGTGAGTACAGAATATACATTAAGAGTAAACCGAAAACAGGTAAATGCAAAGAGAAATAGCGGAAATGGGAACGAGGAACGTAACATCAGAGTTGGTGGTGAAGAAGTAGACAAAGTTACGGAATTCTGCTATCTTGGAATCAAACTAACTCGTGACGGACGAGGCTAGGAAGACGTAAGAAGCAGGATAGACCGGTAGCGAGGGTAACCACACTTCTAAGTCCTGTCACATACTAGGTGTGATGTGTGGTGTACTCGAGTTTTGTTTATTAGGTGTCAGTTCTTAACTGTACTGAATACGGAAATCGAGGAACACGGAAATCTAGGAACGTGGCTTTACCACGGCGCAGGTATCTATCTGCCGCTTTGTGGATCTCGCGGACGAACAGAGCGACCTGGGTTTCACATTACCGTTGTCTCTGGGACCAATGCTGATTCCTGCAGAGAAGATTTTTGGTCTCCAGAAATATCATAATACGCGACCATTAAACATGTGCAACTGACCGATGTCAGAGATAAGGGCTTACAGTTTTGCAAACATGTCCGACAAACCTCCTTGACCACGGGAATGATCCGTGCCTATTTAAAATCATCAGGAACACTTCATTCCTACGAAGTCCTACAGTACACTGCTGCTAGGAGCCTGGTAAGTTCTCAAGCATAAAATCCTACTCGTACCTCGTCATGTTCAGTGGCCTTCCGCCCTGTGAGAGACCAGTTGCTTTTCTATCTCATTGTCACTTCTTTCAGTATCGGCCGTTTTGTCTTTTTTGCAGTGATTTAAAGGAAGAAACAATTGTGGAAAAAGGCGTTTAGTATATGGGGCGTTCAAAAAGAAACGAGCCGGAGTCTGGAATGCGCAAACAAGTGACAGGAGGGTAATATAGTGGCGTGTGTAACAACGTGTGGCTCCGACCAGAGCGTGGAACTTCACAGCCCGTCGCTAGAGGGGACAAGTTGCACGTCACATGACTATACAGAGGTATCAGCTGCATGCATCAATGGTCCAACGCTGCCAGTCGCACTGCAAACAGTGACATGGTGGCGTCAAACGAAGAGCAAAGAGGTATTGTTCGTTTTGTGACAGCAGAAGAAGTAGGAGGAATGGGCATTCACCGACGAATGTCACAAGTGTACGGCGAACACTGCATGTCCTTTGCAAGGGTCAAGGCCTGGCACAAGTGCTTCAGGGAAGGACGGGTGTCGTTAGCCTATGATGCACGGTCTGGAGCACCACACTGCATTACCGATGACATCGTCCAGTTGGTGGATGCACTCATTACCCAGGACCACCGACTGACAGTGGAAGCCATAGCCGCCTTGGTCGGAAGTGTTCACACCATAATGAAGGAACGATTGCACATGTGCAGAGTGTGCGCCCAATGGATGCCCCACAGTCTTCAACCACACCAGGAAGCACGCCGAATGACCCACTGTCTTGCTCATCTGCAGCGCTATGCTCGGGAAGGGAATGCGTTCCTGGCACGAGTGGTGGCAGGAGATGAGTCATGGTGTTATCACTTCGAACAAGAATCAAAACGACAAAGTCTCCAGTGGAAGCATTCAGGGTCACCAGCACCAAAAGAGCCAAGGCCATCCACACGAGTTATGCTGACGTTCTTCTTTGAACAAGATGGCCCCCTTCTGATTCACTTTCGGCCGAACAGGACATCATGGAATGCCCAGCGTTACTCGCAAACCTTGACCACCCTTCGCCAAGCGATCAAATCAAAACGACCAGGCAATCTCACCCGTGGGATAATTCTGCTCCACGACAATTTAAAGCTTCATACGGCCAACACAGTCGTGGCACACTTGCGAAAATTCATAAGGGAGGTTCCCGGCTATACTCCATACAGTCCGGACCTCTCTCCCTGTGATTAAGTCATTTTTGGTTCTCTTAAAAAGGCTCTGATAGGCAGACGATTCATCTAGGAGAACGACGTCAAGCTGTACGTGCGGAACTGATTATCATCGCGGCCCCGGGAATCTTATGAGACAGCCATTCACCACCTTGTGCCACAGTGGGACAAGTGTAACAACATCTACAGTCAATTCTTTTAACATACAGGTACTGGTTTCTGTACTTATGCCTCCGTTTCGCTGCTTTTTGAACGCCCCTTAAATTTCGTACTTTTTTGTGTCGTCCTCGGTTTCTTCTGTCAAACCTACCTCATTCAATTGCGAGTTCTGAACTATTGACACCAAGTGTAAATTATTCTTGTATGGAGAACGCAGATGGTGATTTGCCGTTGCGGTGAAATGTGAATCATTTGCACCTACAAACACGTATCATATTTCATGCTAGTTTGACCTTTGACGAACACAGGTTTCATGATACAATAATTTTATAGGTCAGCTATGTATTTAAACCGTAAGTTATCTCCTGCCTCCGTAGTCTCAGAGTACATATATTTCCATGTGGCCATCAAAAATCTATCTGAATTTGATAGCAACACAGATATTGAAAAGTACAATATAAGGGGAAATTTAGTCTCCAAAACACTTTAATGAATCTCTAATAAAGGAAGCGGTAAAATAATTGGCTGTAAAATTCTTTAACAAACTACTCACCGAACTAAAATAGCTGACACGTAACGGTTTCAATTGTAGATTAAAGAAGTTTCTCTTTAACAACCCCTTTTATACTGTTGACGAATTTTTAAAGAGAAGTAGTCATTCACACTGAAAAAAACCTGTAAATTGTCACCATTTGCCTTTATGTAGTTTTTAAAACGTGTGTTCTGTGTTTGTTAAACTTGTAACGGCACTTGCACGCGATCCGGGCAGCAAAAGAATTGCAAAGAATCATTCTGTCCAAACAGTGTCCAAAGTTGCACTTATTCGATGGTGAATACTGATTTCATCTCACACGAAAACACTGCTACATCAGCTAGAGAGAAAAACAAGTTAAAGCATTTCGTAGTATTAATAACATTGTCATTGCTATGTGCGAGTCCCTCACAGCTTCGTTAAGGAAAATGGAACACGAAAGAATTCAACGACTGCGAAATTTAAAATAATATGTTCACCTATACCTGTTTACACTTGTGCAACAGCTTTCGTCAAACAAAATTTGGAGGTACTATGTGACAAGTATAACTAATCAATATCTCAGTGAGATAACAGCAGTTGGGACTGAACAGATCTTGACCAAGCCATTTAATTCTAGTTGCTAAACCTCACCCTTTCTTTCGTCAGATTGAGATTTAAGTAAAACAAAAGTGCAATGGATTCCTGTTGATTACAAGTTATTACGGAAGAAATAATTGACTTTCATGGACCAAATATGTCCGGACAGACATAATGAAGAACAGGTAACTAGAGAAGAACTAAAAAAGCAAGACCAAAGAACTCATGAGAAACTGAAAGAGATACTCTTTTATTCATGTTAGCGAATGTTATTAATCACCATTATAAAATATTCATGTTGCAACCCCATACAAGTTCGATTCGTGTCATAATATAATTTGATACATTTTTTCTCCAAACTACATATACATGTCAAAATGCACGGCGAGCTTCAAACTTTTTCCTCGAGTTTCGTAAAAAGTTGGCTGCTCGTAGATGACCGTAGAATTATTTGCCAGGAATTGCTCAGTCACATAATTATTCACAAAGCCACATTCTGTTCACATTTCAACTGTCTGTGAAATAGCTGGTTCTACACACTCACTAGTCAGTAACGTACTATGTAGAACAGTTCACTCCAGTGACTTTATTTGTCATTTGATTAAACCGAGCAATCTCTAGTTTACATCAGGGAAATTTCTCGGAAATTCCATTATAATGTAGCGCAGTTAGCGTCCTGGTACTGCTAGGCCTGCCCAATTCCACTGTAGTGACTGAAACCTATTACACAATAGTCAACAGGTAATCAGTTTGGTCAAATACAATCCCAGGCGTCCTCGAGTGCACTGGGGCGCTCTCCATTATCGCCGTATCGCACCTCGCTAATACGTACACTATTAGTGCGGTAGTTCAAACGCAGCGCTCTCCACCAGCGAACTAGCCAGAGGGCTAGGACATTCTACGCTCATAGGGTGACTCCGGGCACATTCCCGTGGTGCAGGCGATTCAAAGTTCTGCCAGTAATACAGGGTGTTTCAAAAAGAATATACGTATTTCGGATGCATATACAGGGCTATTACAAACGATTGAAGCGATTTCATAAATTCACTGTAGCTCCATTCATTGACATATGGTCACGACACACTACAGATACGTAGAAAAACTCATAAAGTTTTGTTCGGCTGAAGCCGCACTTCAGGTTTCTGCCGCCAGAGCGCTCGAGAGCGCAGTGAGACAAAATGGCGACAGGAGCCGAGAAAGCATATGTCGTGCTTGAAATGCACTCACATCAGTCAGTCATAACAGTGCAACGACACTTCAGGACGAAGTTCAACAAAGATCCACCAACTGCTAACTCCATTCGGCGATGGTATGCGCAGTTTAAAGCTTCTGGATGCCTCTGTAAGGGGAAATCAACGGGTCGGCCTGCAGTGAGCGAAGAAACGGTTGAACGCGTGCGGGCAAGTTTCACGCGTAGCCTGCGGAAGTCGACGAATAAAGCAAGCAGGGAGCTAAACGTACCACAGCCGACGGTTTGGAAAATCTTACGGAAAAGGCTAAAGCAGAAGCCTTATTACCGCTTACAAATGCTACAAGCCCTGACACCCGATGACAAAGTCAAACGCTTTGAATTTTCGGCGCAGTTGCAACAGCTCATGGAAGAGGATGCGTTCAGTGCGAAACTTGTTTTCAGTGATGAAGCAACATTTTTTCTTAATGGTGAAGTGAACAGACACAATATGCGAATCTGGGCGGTAGAGAATCCTCACACATTCGTGCAGCAAATTCGCAGTTCACCAAAAGTTAACGTGTTTTGTGCAATGTCACGGTTTAAAGTTTACGGCCCATTTTTCTTCTGCGAAAAAAACGTTACAGGACACGTGTATCTGGACATGCTAGAAAATTGGCTCATGCCACAACTGGAGACCGACAGCGCCGACTTCATCTTTCAACAGGATGGTGCTCCACCGCACTTCCATCATGATGTTCGGCATTTCTTAAACAGGAGATTGGAAAACCGACGGATCGGTCGTGGTGGAGATCATGATCAGCAATTCATGTCATGGCCTCCACGCTCTCCCGACTTAACCCAATGCGATTTCTTTCTGTTGGGTTATGTGAAAGATTCAGTGTTTAAACCTCCTCTACCAAGAAACGTGCCAGAACTGTGAGCTCGCATCAACGATGCTTTCGAACTCATTGATGAGGACATGCTGCGCCGAGTGTGGGAGGAACTTGATTATCGGCTTGATGTCTGCCGAATCACTAAAGGGGCACATATCGAACATTTGTGAATGCCTAAAAAAACTTTTTGAGTTTTTGTATGTGTGTGCAAAGCATTGTGGAAATATCTCAAATAATAAAGTTGTTGTAGAGCTGTGAAATGGCTTCAATCATTTGTAATAACCCTGTATTTATTAAACCTTAAGACACACGAATATGAAACTTTACACACATATTAACGAACCTCTCAAGCTCAGATTACCGATGTTCAATATGTCCTCCATCAGTGACACGAAGAATATCACATCGATACTCGAACTCTTCCCATACTTGGGCAAGCATGTCCTTCGTCACTGATGTTATGGCAGTAGGGATTCGGTACTTCAGCTCTTCCAGCTTCTGTGGGAGTGGTGGTACATGAATGTTGTCTTTAACGAAACCCTACAGGAAGAAGTAAGAGGGTAACAAATCCGGTGACCGTGGAGCCCTGCTGAGATATGTTAAGACGCCAGCTCCTTGACGACCAATCCAGCGATTCGGTAGAGTTTCATTCACATAATCACGCACTTGGCGATTCCAGTCAGGGGGTGCCCCGTCTTATTGAAAAATGAAGCTGTCTTCGTTCAGCCTCGGAAACAACCAGTTTTGCAACATAGCGAGGTACTGCTGACCGTTAACCGTGTTTCCATCAAACAAGAATGGCCCGTAAGTAGATGATCGGGATATCGCACAAAACACAATGCCTTTGTGCGAATCAAGTACATTTTCAATGGCTGCATGTGGGTTCTGTAGGCCCCAAATTCAAACAATGTTTTTGTTTACCTGACCACTAATATGGAACGAAATTAGAACTATATATTAATATCTACAGCTGCTGACGGGCATTGATATATATCAATGGGGACAGGTAAAAATGTGTGCCCCGCCCGGGACTCGAACCCGGGATCACCTGCTTACAAGGCAGTCGCCTTATCCATCTTAACCACCGAGGGCAGTGAGGATAACTCGACTGCAGGAAGTATCTCTCTCTTGCCTCCTGCGGGACCCACATTCCCAACTTAATGTCCACTCACTACATTCGTAGTGTCTCACCTGAACACACTCATTACTCGTGAAAGACATTCTTACCAAGTCCTGTAAAATTCGGGGAATATGTGTGCATCCGCACAGAAGAAGAAGGTCATGGTCGGTATTGCCAGAACTATATACTTATATGGATATGGCGTCTTTTCTCAAGGACATGTCCGAAAAAAAAGACACCATATCCATATAAGTATATACTAACATGGAAAGTCGCTTCATCGCTGGACACGATGCACTATGCGAAAGTGTCATCATTGTCAACAGCATCTCGTTACAAAATGCCACACATTTTCGTGTGTCATCAGGACGCAGAGCTTGTAATAGCTGTAACTTGTACTGTTTCATAACCAACTGACGTCTCAAAACACGCCAAATTGTTGTTGTAGGTAGCTGTAATTCCGGATTGGCACGACGAGTTGATTTTGAAGGACTACATTGGAAAGCAGTTTGAATTCGGGCAACATTTTCATCAGGAACACGAGGGCGGCTAGGACTGTTTCCTTTACGGGGTGTTCAAAAAGTCTCTCCGCACTGCCGTGTGATTGTCAGCTGCACGTGCCGTATGCCGCAGTGAATATACCGAAATGGAACTCAGTGAAATACAAGTTACTGATTTATTGAATATTCATTTTTACTTACAAATTTTCACATTAAATGTTGAAAGTGTCTCCCCTGTTGTTGAATACACAATTCAATTCGTGTAATCACGTTTCCAAAAAAAAATGTTCAAATGTGTGTGAAATCCTATGCGACTTAACTGCTTAGGTCATCAGTCCCTAAGCTTTCACACTACTTATCCTAAATTATCCTAAAGACAAACACACACACCCATGCCCGAGGGAGGACTCGAACCTTCGTCGGGACCAGCCGCAATTCACGTCTCCAAACAGAAGCAGTGAAAGAGGATACTGCAGTTTTCAATTCATCGATCGAGTTTGGGCGGTTTTTATAGACAGTTGCTTTCGCTGCACCCCAGAAGAAAATGTCAGGTGGTGTTAAGTCAGGCGATCGTGGAGGCCAAAGTCCCTGTGCAATTATGAGGTCACCAAAAACATCAGCAAGCAGTGACACTGAAATGCGAGCTGTATGTGCGGTTGCACCATATTGTTGAAAATAACCGTATTTCACTTAACACAAGTCCACCTAAGAATGGGTACAGAATAACACTGCAGTATCGTTGTGCGTTTATTGTTTCGTTGAGAAGCATGGGACCCACAGTCCGACGTCTAGAAATTGCAATCCAAACTCCTAATTTCACAGAATGAAGTGGTTCCTCACGAATACACAATGAATCTGCAATATTCCACTTACGAGAATTTGGCGACTTCATGTACCCGGATAAATGAAACCAAGCCTCATCAGTGCAAAACGTTTCATTAAGAATATCCCTTCCAATTTTTTGAACAAAATTTTAGAATCATTGACAATAATGCAGTCTCTCGCCATGATCAGTATTATTCAGTTCTTGCACGACTGTCACTTTGTGTGGAAAAAGTTCTAATTTATTCCTTACAGCTGTGTGGGCCATTCCGACACTAACATCGATTTCCTGAGTGAGTTTTCTTACTGACTTGTTCGAACTCGTGGACATTTTATTGGAAATATCGAGTAGCTTATCCTCAGACAAAACGCTAGGACAACCACTTCTCGGTGCATCTGTCACTGAATCCTTACTTCGAAATCTGTTAATCAAATCTCGCACGGTATCGCGATGTGGGAGTGTTGTCTCCGGGAAAACTGAATTAAATGTTTTACGAAATGAAACTGTGTATTTACAGCCAGCTTTCAACACTTGTTCGACTAAATACACACGTTCTTCAATGGTTAGCATTTTAACAGTGACAAAAACGAAACAAATGAACAAACGAGCTAAGCTTAAACGCTCACGCCAACACTTAACGACATACACCAACGATACTAGTGACGCTGGATGTGATAAACGAAGCAGTGGAATGTTGGGAGAGTCCACTTGAAGGGAAGTAACCCAGGCAGGCGAACCATCATACGGCATGCGCGGCTAATAACCATACGGCACTGCGGAGAGACTTTTTGAACACCACATACATCCTGTATCTAGAAACTGTCGTTAACATCTGTGAATGTTCCTCAACCTGAAATGTCTTAGCACTTGCAATCATGGAATAGCACTTCGCAAACTCGAGAACACGAAATGTGTCGAAGTAGCCATTTTAAACATATGACGGTTACCGACCAACTCAGAAGACAACTAACATCTAGCGGCTATTAATATAAACTAGACCATGTATTCGTTTCTCCAATAGCCGAGCCGAGGCACAGCGATCGATACTTTGGACAAACTTATACTTTGTAATGCGAATATTCTTTTTGAAACACCCTGTAGATTTTTCCGTATATTGGTTGTATACATGTGGTGCAGGATAGGTTGGAAGTGGTAAGCACCTGGGGATTCTGTATGCATAAATCCTTTTAAACTTACATATTATTTGTTAATAAGACAACCCAACTAATTAGAGCACGTGAGATTTTTAGCGATACTTGCTACGTAGAACAAAAAGGACGTACCTTTACAGTCAGATGCTAAGAACATCTTTTAAGAAAAAACAACACTTGAACCTAGAATACGTCTTTTGCCGACCTCCTGATTACAAGTCATGCACCCAAAGCTCTTCAAGACATCAACATTTGGCACACTGAGAAGAAAGGCCGTTGATTAGATGTTCTCGAAAAATTAGAAATTTTTTAACATCTTTCTCGTAATGATGACCTCTTTCGTAATAAGCATCTACACTTACGTATTAAAAGCTTCTTCAGCAGTATAAAGACGTTACATGAAATTTGGTTTTGTGTTCCCTCGTGTAGTTACCGAAATATATTTTCTATTTAAGTCGACTCATATTTTTTCTTTACTTTTTTAAAAGTTTATATTACCGTACCTGAATTTCAACTTATATCATTCTTTTCTGCAATCTGAGTTATTCAGCTCCCTTTGTGTTTCTAAAATGGCGTTTTCAGCCTTTAAACTGTATTTATAAGCACTTATGTAGACAATTTGTTACGGTGTCTACTGTTGTCAGATTAAATTACTGTCTTTTAATTCATGTACAAAATAATGTTCGTCGTAACATTCGTCTGTCTACATTCTGAATGTTAAGTATCCTGTTTGAATTTGCGGCTACAAGATGGCACTCTGATCGCAGTTGGTAACGCGGGAACCTCAGTCTGATGCTACCGTAGCTCGACGCCTGTGAGCAGCCCATGGTGGCTTGCCTTTTATGTATTCTGTTTTGTAAATTTTGTGAGTAAAGCTTTATCGCTTGATTTTTAGTTTAATATTTGACATGTAAGTATTGTTTCTTTTCTTTTTTTTTTTTTTTACTACTAGCTGGTACTTACACTTACGAAATATTTTATTTCCTGCAATTCTGTAATTATGTTATAGGCCAATTGGAGAATTTTATTGCCGCGCGTAATTGCCGTACCGTTTGAGGCGATAGGTCACGAATTGCGCGGCCCCTCCCACCGGGGTTTTGAGTCCTCCCTCGGGCATGTTGTTCTTAGCATAAGTTAGTTTAAGTAGTGTGTAAGTCTAGGAACCGATGACCTCAGCAGTAAAGTCCCTTAAGAATTTACACACTTTTGAACATTTTTTGAGCGTTTTATCTCTGATGAAGGCACTCGTAGCAGTGCCGAAACCTTGGTCAAAAGACTCATTTTTTCCAACCGAGGATGCTATTGCTGTTAATTTTATATGGATATACTGTCTTTTAGGTAGCTTTACCTTTATGACACTTACATTTTTTGGATGCTGTCCTTTTCCATCGGCTACTTGCATATAGATGCATATGTGTTGTTGATCCTGAATATTCAAAAATGATTAAAATGGCTCTGAGCACTATGGAACTTAACATCTGAGGTCATGAGTCCCCTCGAACTTAACTACTTAAACTTAACTAACCGAAGGACATCACACACATCCATGCCCGAGGCAGGATTCGAACATGCGACCATAGCGGTCGTGCAGTTCCAGATTAAAGTGCCTAGAACCACTCGGCCACATCGGCCTGCCTCCTGAATATTATCTTAGGTTTTGTATATTCTGCATATGGTATGACAGAAGTGTTTTTTTACATTTGGTTCTTTTGACTTTTTCTTCGATATTCGTTTCTTGCATTTGATATAAATACATCCCTATACAGTTTTCATGTCAGCATTTTATATCTTCGCCATGACATAGACATAAATCTATAACATGATTTTTATAGCATTACCTGTAGTGTCTTTTTACACACCAATGCGTATTTCTTTGGTTTACTTATTTCTCACGTTGTTGTAGTTTCTCTCTACATCTATTATTTTCTACAATAATTTTTGTAATTTGGTAGGTTACATTAGTATTTTACATTTTAGTGTATCATCTATCCACAACGTAGAGAGTGTAAAGAAATTCGTTATGGTATTCTATACATAATTCTATTTTAGATATGTGACTATGGTTGAATCTGTTCTTTTTTGTCAAATAACTACTGCAAATTTTTTCTGTAGTATTGTCCCTGCTTTTTATTGTTTTAACTTGTCTTTGTACAGAAACCGTATTGAGTCACCGAAACTGGTTGCTATATAATAAATTATCAACAAAACAATGGATGCAGGTGTTTCATTTCATTACGCAAATGAACGACTGAAGTCCCGCAGACGTTCCGTCACTAGGACAGACATAAAAAACTAAATGTGTGTCAGTGGTAAGCACGGTTTGTTTAAAATGTTGCTGTGTGAATAGCAAAAACTTATGTTATTCCACGGGTAATATAAGTAATTAAATTAAATTTCATTCCTCCTCCTATAAACCTTTAGTCTTAGACAACCACAGCGGTTAGTGACTCATGGGAAAAACAACTTAAACACTAAAAAATTTACAAATGGTTCAAATGGCTCTGAGCACTATGGGACTTAACAGCTGTGGTCATCACTCCCCTAGAACTTAGAACTACTTAAACCTAACTAACCTAAGGACATCACACACATCCATGCCCGAGGCAGGATTCGAACCTGCGACCGTAGCAGTCGCGCGGTAAAAAATTTACATTTCGTATCGTTAAAGTTAGTTACCCACGCACGTACTACACAAATTCAGATCAAAACATGATTTCATTTAAGTACAGATTTCTTAATGTAAGAAACGGCAATGACCATTTGAACTTTACTGATAATAATACGAGGGCCTCCCGTCGAGTAGACCTTTCGCCTGGTCCAAGTCTTTCGATTTGACGCCACTTCGGCGACTTGCGCGTCGATGGGGATGAAATGTTCATGATTTAGGACAACACAACACCCTGGCCCTGAGCGGAGAAAAGCTCCGACCCAGCCGCGAATCGAACCCGGGCCCTTGGAGTGCATTCTGTCGCGCTGACCATTCAGCTACCTGGGGCGGACAACATTACTGATTTAAACAAAACAACAAAACTCACGTTCACCAGCTGAGAAGTGTATACTCTGCGCATGCTGCAGCTCTCAGTCAACGACAACAACCTACAGATTAGGTCAGGCTAGTGCATACACAGCACGTTTGTGCACTTCAGACTTATCCATATTTCTTACAAGCAAAATTGCCCCTGATCTTGTAACTTACATACATTTATTTATAGTAGATCTGTATAGTATTATTAAACTTATTATTAAAATTTTTATGAATAAAAGAGGCGAAATATTAGCCTTATGATGCTCTTTGTTTCTGTAGCGACAAATAATACTGATGAATTATGAGAGACTCCAATATAGCAGAATCAGTTGTGATTTTGATTGTAACACAAATTCGTTTTTTTTTTTTTTTTGTTTAGTTTTGATACAATCCGACGTCACTGACAAACATTTAGCAATCTATACTACTGATGGAATTATATTTACACAGGCGGAAAATCAGTGTTTGTCAGTTTCAAGTTATAAAAATAAAATATCGCGGATCATTGTCTAGTATACCTCAATGCTGTATTACATAACTTTCTTTAGCAACTGTTAGTTGGTACACATCAAGGACATAAAGAAATTTTCTTAATTACAAAACCAACAATGTTCAGGTTAACTAGTGCAGAAGTGAGAGGACGCGTTGTGCTTCTAAATACCTTAACCAAGGATTTAGAAGCAATCTGTTCGATAGCGGTTCAGTTATATGACATTACATGCATCATGTGACGTTCAAGACGATAGAGGCATGTTTTTAACTTGTGTGTTCCCATGTAGCGCCAACGGATTTGCTGCAGTAATAACACTCGTTTCCATCAGATCACATAAGTTAATCTCTGTCGTGCTTGGCTAACACTTGGATGGGACACCGTTCGCGTCTCCCGTCGGCAAGCGACTTGCACTCAGCCTTTGTGAGGCCAACTGAGGAGCTACTTCACTGAGAAGTAGCGGCACCGGTCACAAAAATGACAACGACCCGGAGAGCGGTGAGCTGATCACGTGCTCCTCCGTATCCGCATCCGGTGACGCCTAATGGCTGTGGATGAAACTGCGGCCGATCGGTACCGTTGGGCTTTCCGGGCGTGCTTCTCGTTCCCAAGTAGTGCTAAACAGTTTTTAAATATGTCATATTTTTCAGCTACGCATCTGCACTTTAAAATGTCCTTAGTAACGTGATGCAGTATGTAAAAAAAGTTCATCAGGATAAAGAAAAACAGTTCTGACAGCCTATGGTGGCAGCTAAAAATTTCAAGGCAACAGGAAGCGATGGAATGAATTGTGGAACGTAGGAGACCATAGCTGATGGTATGATAATAGTGGCAGACATAGATTTGGTAGTAGATGTGCTTTTTATTAACTGTACAAATAATTATGATGATAGGAAGTAGTACAGTGTTGGATGTAATGAAATACAGCGTGGTTATAATTAACCTTGAGCCAGAGAAAATGGAAAACTGTTAACCGTATGGAGTATCGAACTTTGTAGGAACGATGTTCAAACCGTATGCTACAGGATGCGCGTTCTTAGCAACGGTAGCGTTGTGACTTGCCATTATGAACCGCCACTGGTGGATGGTAGCACACAGTCAACATGAGTTTGGACAAAGTGAGCAAGGTTTTACTAACATAACTGAGTAGCCCAGATGCAAAAGCTAACTGCATGATAAGTGAAACTGAGATAATCGCGAAAAACTCGTGCCATCCAAACTATTAAATTTAATGAATTCATTTCTTTTCCAAAAGTAAGTAAAAATTAATTAATTACACGATATTAATGACTGAAATCAGCTATTATGTTTTATATGTAAAATTTTTAAGTGAAATACTGACTAAACAGTTTTTGCACCTGATTTATGCAGTTAGCGGATTTTGCAAACTTATATATCCTATTACAGAACCGACATTCGCTTGCAAAATCCGCTACTCAGCGACCTGTTAGGAATGACAGTAATGTGGAAATTAATTATTTCAAATATAAACAGAATACGTTTAATGTCAAAGAGAAGTCTGAAAATTCTACAGTTTTGGCATCTAAAAATACGAAGATGACATTATTTTCCCAGAAAAACTGACTTACTTAACGACAAAGAGATAAAAAATAAGAATGTCCTAAATTAAATTTAATAAAATACACCATCAGAAAATATTGTAGAAAAGCAAATAAGCCGGAAATTGCGTCTTAATAAAGCATCGGTACAATTTCAGAAAATATCTAAATTGGTGGAAAGTTGAATCTTAATTAAATCAGCGAAAAAATTTCTAGAAAATAAATTAGCCGAAAATTGCTTTTAAGTCACGTTTATCTCAACACTGCCCATCAACTCAAAATCGTTTCCGGCGTCTCCTGGTGATTTTTGGCGTCAGAAGTGACTCTGGAGTGCCTTCCTGCTCGTCTAACACCTCGCTGTAGCATTTGAGTTTGTCGTTGCTCGCCCATTCTTCCAAAAGCTTCTTCACGCCTCCGAGTTTGGCTTTTGATAGTTCTACTTCAGCTGTAATTGGTGTTGGGCTCAAATTTTTTCCCCTCTTCAAGATGATCTTTCCCTCTACATCTTTAAAGTTGCGGAAGGGCTCTCGATTGACTAGGCAAATCTTCTTGTTTTTGGTTTTCGTGAACCCGATTTTGTTTTTGCTTTTTTCATTATGGAAATGCTAGTTACCAGTAACATTCACTAATCCTACCAGGTATGTCATAAAAATAAGTGAAAACACAGTTTTCATTGCGTAACATTGGTCTAATAATACTTTCACGTTGTTACCTTCTTCTTCTGGAAACAGTTCTTTTCCACTGATCAGGACGCCTCTCCCTTTCCGGGAAAGATCGTGGCCTTCTGTCTCGTTCCCGTCATTTGCATCTTTCTTGCAGAATACCTAGTATTTCAATTACTCCCACTTCGTTTGTACTATTTAACTCGTTCTGGTCATTTGCATCTTTCTTGCAGAATTCTTACAATTTCAATTACCCCCACTTTGTCTGTACCATCTACTGCATTTAAACCGCCCACAACATTACTTATTTCCTTCAAACCGCCCACGGAAATGTGTCAGAAAGCAGTCTACTGAATAGCTGAACTGAGCTCATTCGCGTTTTATTCGGCAAAGCATCGACAGCGAGAGCTTCATTGTTGCGTACACGTTCGCTTCAGCGCAGCGAACACAACTCTGAATAAGCAAAATATTCCTTCTAATCATACAAAACTGAGGCGTTGCTTTGAATCTCTAGATTAGTAAGTCTGATGTCAGCTGGCATGCTTTTAATCCGGATATGGCGCGGTAACTGCCATGCCTGTTGAACTTCGGGCGTTTTGCAAACATTGGATATTTAGCGGGCTTCGCACCCGAAGTCAATGTGCAGTTAACGGCTTTTGCAACAGAACACGATTTTTACAGCGATTTTCAACGGTTTATAGCCCGTTTTGCACCCTGAAACCTATTCCATCATGCAGGCTCTAAAAAAAAACTGTAAGGTAGTGTTCAACTCAAAATCGACAAGAAATTTATTTAGCGGCCTTTACATATGGGCTGCTCAATTGTTTTTTTTTTATTGAAACAGCAGCTACATTCCTGCTGCCCTTCGGGAATACCGACGCATTACAGAAATACTGAAATTACGATGAAATGAATACCCCTAGCTGCATGTTGGAATTAATATAAGTCAACGGGGACAGTTGAAAATGTGTGCCCCGACCGGGATTCGAATCCGGGATCTCTTGCTTACATGGCAAACGCTCTATCCATCTGAGCCACTGAGGACAGAAAGGACAGTGCGACTGCAGGGACTTACCTCTGTCACGCCTCCCGTGAGACCCACATTCCCATCTTATTGTCCCGCACTATATTCATAGTGCCCCTGTCCATTATACTCATTACTCGCGACTATTTCCCGCGTCCCGTAAGAGTTCGGGCACTGTTTATGCATCTGCACAGGAGAAGAAAATGGTCAAATGGCCGGTGAGCCTTCCCGGTGGGCACTCCATCTTCAGGACATGAGTGGCCCACCGGGACAATCCGACCGCCGTGTCATCCTCAGAGGAGGATGCAGATAGGAGGGGCGTGGTGTCAGCACACCGCTCTTCCGGTCGTTATGATGGTATTCTTGACCTAAGCCGCTACTAATCGGTCGAGTAGCTCCTCAATTGGCATCTCGAGGCTGAGTGCACCCTTAAAAATGGCAAGGCACCTCTTTCGGACATGGGCTGGTTACTGGCTGTTTTTAGACGCCAATTTCAAAGACGTAGTGCTGCTGGTATCTTTGTCCTCGACTGATACTTTCGGTTGCGTGCCGTTGGTCGGGCGGATGGAATTGATTAGGTTGTTGGTCGGTCGTTCAGCCGTCCCTGGGTCGGGTTGCCATCCGATTATTTAACCTTACTCTTGGCTGCCTGTCCCACCCCACCTTACGTTGGAGCTACCTCCTCAGACCGACCCTTGGAACACTTCTGAGCAACACTTGTTCTGTTCGTTTTACATTGTGATTTTCATTTTAGTCTGAAGTAATGTGCGAGGCCTTCAGCCATCTATTAATTTAGTTTGTTTTAATTTTAAAATAAGACCTTCACCCGACTTAAATTAAAATTGCAGATTGATCTGTTTAAAAACTAAATTATGAAAGTTTGTTCTATCTCAAAATCTTGTTATATAGGCCTTAAGCCCTGAGTTGTTCAATGCCCAATGTGTGGCCTTCAGCCGAGCTTTTAAGTGAAATATTTTTAAAATAAGGCCTTTATCCAACTTAAATTAAAATTTGAAGATTCATTTGTTTAAAACGAATTTTTTTTCAGTTTGCTCTATCTGAAATTCTTGTTATTCATGCTCTAAGCCCTGAGTTGTTCAGTGTCTTGTGTGTGGACTTCATCCGAGTATTTACGTGAGATAAGTAAGGCCTCCAGCCGCATGTATTCTTTAAAGCAATTTTTATAACTTGTGTTCAGGCCTTCAGCGGTTCTCCTTTGTGGTGTGGTTATGGGCCTACAGCCCAGGAGGTATTTCAAATTTTCTTAACTAGGCCTTCAGCCATATTGTTGTTATTTTGATCCTTTTAAGGCAATAGGTAATAACGTGGTTCTTAGGAAAATAAAAGTTTGTGTGTTTTGTGCAACTGACAGTAGCTGATTATGGCCCCCTCCCCAACCATAACCTGATCCGTTCTGTTCTGCGAAACCAGATTTCAGTGACGTTGCTGTCAGGGTTCCTCCGAGCCGTAACTAGTAGGGAGAGGTCATCTACTGCAGTAGTAGCCCTTGGGGGGCCTGAGCGAGGCATGTCATCGACAGATCCTATCTCTCTCTATCTCCTCCATGTCCGAACAACAATTCTTTGGTTCACTCCGAGACGCCTGGACACTTCCCTTGTTGAGAGCCCTTCCTGGCATAAAGTTACAATGCGGACTCGATCGAACCGCGGTATTGACAGTCTAGACATGTCTGAACTAAAGACAGCGCGAACCGTGTACCTCCTTCCTGGTGGAATGACTGGAACTGATCGATTGTCGGTCCCTTCCGTGTAACAGTCGCTGCTCATTCATAGTTGTTTACATCTTTGGGTGGGTTTAGTGACATCTCTGAACAGTCGAAGGGACTGTGTCTGTGATACAATATCCGCAGTCAACGTCTGCCTTCAGGAGTTCTGGGAACCGGGGTGATGCAAAACTTTCTTTTTAAACGTGTATATGGCGCCACATAATAAAATGTCGATAGATGAGTGTTAATAGATGACGCAAAAGAACAGACTGTGAAATTAAATAACGATCAGTTGTTATGAAAAAAAGGTTGATCAGATTCATCGAATACCTAATCAGACGTTTCTTCTTTGTCTATCTATGATCTTGAAATGTTCTTGAAATGTGTGGAGCTAGGACGTTACAGATTGTATTTAAAATACCTTAAGAGTGTATCCAAAAGAATGTAGAGTTGAATGAAAGTTGTAGGACACAAATAAGCGATAATGAATGGTTATTTGTAGCACCAAAATATGAAGGCATTACAGTGTTATGTAGCGATAAGAAACTTACTGATGTAGTTATTCGTGGTATAGGAAAATTAAAATTTCTGGCAAGTGTGGAGGATATGGTGCTCAAATATTAATGACATCTTATGACAACAAATGTAACAAATAATGATACTGTTCCGAATTTGGAACCGAGCGCGGTGGCGCAGTCGACAGGACACTAGACTCCCCTTCGGTAGGTCGACGGTTCAAAACCACGTCCGGCAGCCCAGATTTAGGTTTTACTTGATTTCCCTAATCAGTTTAAGGCAAATGCCAGGATGGTTCCTTCGAAAAGGCATGGCCGACTTCCTTCCCGTTCGTTCCCTAGCCCGACGGAACCGATAACCTTACTGTTTGGTCCCCTATCACCCTCCACACCCTCAAATGAATGAACGAACGAAGCGAATTTGAATATGGACATAGAGTGTTACATTGTCAATCAGGAAGAGAGGAAGAACAGAACTTACTTTGAATCTGCCTGTTGAACATGCAGTGAGATAGATGATTAAAATGCAGCAGGGACGAGTGTAAAACGAAATTTTCTATCAACAAAGGACTTTTATTGGATTGTCATTAAGCAGCACACCTGTTTGGAGCTATGTAGGGTCAAACATTGTAATCGCGATTGTAGTAATTTGCATCGGTAAATATTGCAAATATTGTAGAGTGTTTTGGGTTCATGTGTATAAGAATGGGTGACTATTGTTATAAGAAACTATATGTAGAGAACAAGAGTGTATATCAGTATTCAAGTAGAAGATTGATAAGATATCAGCCTGCTCGGAGAGATTTAGGAGAAACAGTAATTTACAATTGAAAGAATGACAATAAGATATGAGGCTAGAGAAAGCGGTAATACAATTTATGAAAGAAGTAATGTTGCAACAAGACGTGTGGAAGATGTAGAAAGAATACAGCCCTTTGCGGCCGCTACGGTCGCACGTTCGAATCCTGCTTCGGGTATGGATGTGTGTGATGTCCTTAGCATGGTTAGGTTTAAGTAGTTCTAAGTTCTAAGGGACTGATGACCTTAGAAGTTAAGTCCCATAGTGCTCAGATCCATTTGAACCATTTTAATACAGCCCTTAATGGTAACGCCAAGAACAGATAAGAGATAAACAGGAAAGTCAAAGTGCTAAATAAGAGAAATGTATAATTATGTGTGGTAATGGTTATGAGAGTGTAGATGAAACGACATTTTGTGAGACCTTGAGAAGGAAGAATTCGTAATGTGTAGATAAGGGAAGGATTTCTCCTACGCCCTTTTACAAGAAAGAAACTATGATGTGTTTTAGAGAAAACGATATTGTGTATATACCCATCATAAGTGAAAGATCATTATGAGCTCATGATGAACTGCTTCACGCAAACGGTTTATTATTAAATGTATATCCGCAAGGTGCTTGTAGAAAACTGCTATGTATCTGAGGATAAATAGTAGCTTATGATGTGCTTATGGTAAATACAGTTGCTTTGTGTTAATGTAAGCCTGTAAAGGAAATCGAGACCAAAGAATTTTTTATGTGTCTCATGTAAAGTAAATTATTATTTTGTGTATCTAAGTTCAACGAAATGCTTTCTTCAGCTGTACATATGTTCCAAGAAATTATTCAAATTAACGTGAAGAGTTAATGCTGCACTGTTTTGATATGAGTGCTATAAAAGAATATAAGTACAAGTAAAAAATAGTAATTGTGAAATATCTGCTGAAAGAAGTATGTGATTAACGCTGCATAGTTATATAATATGTGCTATAAGAGTAATGATTAACTGGAAGACGAACTAATTATGAACAGAGGCAACTTAGTGTAATTTGAAGGAAGGATGGATAAAAGAAGGGGGAGAAATAATTTTGTTTTGGGAAATGTATAGATGAATGTAAATAAAGAATCGAATCCAAGAGTCACGAAATAAAACAGCCGAAAGAAAAATTTTGCAGTCTCTGAGGGCAGCGCGTGACAGCGCGGTACACGCGTGATGTGAGCCTATTTAAGCGACGCCGGCGGCACTGCTGGGGATTGAGATTAGGAATCCGATCTCAGCCTGCCTGGAAGTGCGTTACTCTGCCCCCAGGACGGGACTTTGTTTCTCGTGCCATTTAGGTGCACAGGGTACATGCGGGATTGGACATCATAGTCAATGTGTTTGTGAATCGTAGGGTTCAGCAGTAGTTTTTAATTGTTGTGTACATAGTTCCGCGTAGTCGGCGCGTACACAACTTTCTCACTAGAGCGCGCCCCGTTAATCACAACAGAGCAGGCACAGCGCTCGTCCGTCTCCGCACTACGAGATGGCGCTATCTTAGAGACGGACCAAATTCTGCTTCCGCCGATCCGCGTATTAATATGTAACGCAGACAATGAGATTGCTGCTAAGGTAGAACCTTTTCTCCTCGCGGATCACACTCGCGCAGTGATACCTGAACGCGCGGGGTATTATAACGAGTGTACAGACCTCCCATTAGTCAGTCTGCCTTAGTCTGCATTTGTCTGCACCAGTCTGTACCAGTCTGGATTTGTCTGTACCAGTCTATAGTCGAAGTTTCAGTCTGCGCCTAATAAGATTATCATATTCCTGTAGACAGCCATGAAGAGAAAAGTATAGACAGTTTGTCAAGTATCAGAGATATGTGAGAATAAGATTAACGTACCAAGACCAAAGGAATTTCAGATTGTCAATTGTAAATAGCATCCAGAACCAAGTTAAGTAATTTTTATTCAGGTTATTATTTCAATAAACGTGTGTGAAAATTAATCAAGTTCTGTTTAAAGTGGGTCACCGTCAACCTGCTACTTTAAGCGTGCAAGTGGCATTTCTATCGTCTGACCTAACGACAGAAGATAAACACGCTATAATAAGACCACGAGACATATTGCTGACATTCGCCTACTTCGTTAGAGCGACAAGTCAAATAATCTGATGGTGCGTGTACCGAAGGTCTTACAGTACGCACACCACACTAATCCTGCTTTGTTGTTCAGTCTCTATTATTCAGAGTACCTCGTTCTTTTCGCACCAAGTTTCTTTACCTAAAGATATTTCTGCTTGTATTCTCAGGCACCATGTGTACGAGCTGGACGAGCCACTTCACTACTGGAGACAGCGTCAGCTCGCATCCCGATCCAGTTGCAGCACACTACAATGTTCCTTCCCAAATTATCCAGATAAGCCTGTCGGATATTGCTCCATTCCTCCACAGCGGCCTCTTTGTGGTCTCTCGTGGGACAGAACGATTGTGAACCACTCGTTTTAGCACGACCCAAGCATTTTAAATGCAGATGGGATTTGGAGAACAGGGGGGCCATTCCATACGACTGTTTGTATTCTGCATTAAGAAGATGCTCACAAGATTATGACGATGGGGGCGCGCACTGTCGTCCATCAGCGTGAATCCTGTTCCACTATGATTTTCTCCAAACGGTCCCACAATGCATACAAGGATGGCGTCCTGATACTTTACGCCAGTCATCTTACCATGTATTGGTATAAGCGGTGTCCTGCGGCCATACATGATTCCACCTCAAAACATGATTGAACTGCTTTGATACGGATGGTGGTCTTCGATACAGTGGGAGTATCCTTTGTCCTCCTTGTCTCCACGCACGAATGTGAGTATTGTCAGCGTGGAGACTGATTCGGCTCTCATGAGGAAAGAGCGTTGTGTCTCACTGCTGCCTAATCAAAAAACGGTGGTTTAGTTCGTGTCCATGCGACACGAGCGCCACTCCGAACACGATTTAGTGGAGAAGCCCTGAGAAGCCTTCTGGCACGTAATCCCTGCTCATGGACCCAATTTCGTATCATTTGTGTAGACACCTGTACTCCTGTAATGGTTCAAATGGCTCTGAGCACTATGGGTCTTAACGTCTGAGGCCATCAGTCCCCTAGAACTTTAACTACTTAAACCTAACTAACCTAAGGACATCACACACATCCATGCCCGAAGCAGGATTCGAACGTGCGACCGTAGCAGTCGCGCGGTTCCGGACTGAAGCGCCTAGAACCTCTTGGCCACCGCGGCCGGGTGCACTTCTGTTTGGAACTGCCACCGTAGACATGTAGCATTGTGTAGAGTGTGTCTACTTGCTGTTGTACGTAGATACCGATCCTTGACAACTGTAGGGTTTCTTCCGCGGCAACTGATACGACGATCCTCAAGAGATCCCGTCGCTAGAAACGTGTTCGAGATTCGACAATCACCACTTTGGATCACATCAACACTCGCCACCATGTAAGCCTGTCTAATTGCCTATCCAATTGTGGAGACTATACCGAGCCTCTGATCGTACGTTATTGTTGTCCAAACGATTCTGAAGCGACACAACTGTAGTGGTCACACCCAGCACAAGTACTGCAATGTTTACTGGTGACACGGTTGCCACGGGGTGCACGTACTGCCCCCTCACACGGTAGAAACATGGACTGTTTATGCTACAGTTACATCACAAACCAATCAATATGCTGACATTATAATGTGATTCTGGATCACAACGTCCAGTTTTAAAGTTTCGGCAATATGCAACATTTATTTTGACCACTGTACCTAACGGCCTAGTGAAATCTGTTCTCCCGGCGAAGAAGATGGAGAAAGCCGTAGAAAGCTAGAAAATGACAAATCGAACATGCAAATTCTTCCGTGAAGAATGTTGCAGCGAAAAACTGCAATCGTAATAGCCCTACTTGATTATCCGTTCATTTCAGGTTCTGCTCCGTCTACTGTCCTCTTAGTTTTGTCATATAAAACTTTAATTTTTGGAGGCTACCTCTATCAACATGTACACTACATGAAATTAACGTGGAAATATGCCGCAACATGTAGATGTGTTCCTCCTCTAAATCTGCAATAATAACTCTTGGCGGGAAGGGGAGGGGGGGGGGGTCTTAATGTCTCTGACTACATAGTAAACCATGTGTGCTCATGCAGCTTCTATTGCAGGAAGTGAACCATCATTAAGGTTTAACATGCCTACTGTTCGAAAAGGACGACACCGTCAAGAAAAGCACAATATGACATTATATCAGGTTAACTTCATTTGAACTAACAAGGAAACTTACAAGGAAAGTTAATGACCTACAACGGAAGTCAGATCAGCTTATAAAAATTTTTTTATTCATTCTAAAGTTGAACAAAATGAGTCAAAAGTTATTTGACGTTAAAAGAAGTTTTAAATTCTTTATGTCAATTTAACTGGTGTGCAATGCAATTAATCTACTTTAAGCAGAATCCTACATTCTCCAAAATGCACGTAACAAACGTAAACAGTGAGATAAAGTCAATTCGCCTTTGAGCTGTGTTAACGAACAGGAAGACTGCACGGGTCCTATAGCACCAGGATACTCTTACCTGTGCAGCTCGCTGATGCAAGGTTAAGGAACACAAACGGAAATTGGAGTAATGCCAGCAACTAGGGGTTGTGCATCCAAAATATATAAGAAGCGAAATGCTCCAATTGCGGATCGCGCTACTGCGGATTGCGAAAACTTACCTCGGCTCCAAGCTACCAGAGTGCTGTGAAACAGCCACAGATAGCTGTCTGACGATCAGAGTCCACAAGTCTCTAAATTCCGTTCGCGACGGCCAGAAAAATCCCGTCCCCCTGCCTAACATGAAACTTCTCAAAATAGGAGATGGTGAGGCTGAATCTGTACGAGTGCCAACGTGACAGCTGCCAAGTACCACATAATTTTTTAAAAATCGGGGAAAAGACAGAAAACAACGTCTCTTCAGCGTAAATTATGCACAGTTTCCTTTACGAAGTTGGCACGAGATTGATACCGTGTTATTTCCGATTAGTCTGTTCGTCCATGCTGTACGCTAGGTGAACCGATGCAGGCTCATTGTCGAATCAAGATTTTGATGCGAAAAACGGAAGTGCCATTCTAACGCTTGTACTACCTCCAGGGTGTCAGTCGACAAGGCACAAGCACAGAAAAGCCTCATTATCGTACCAGCTGATCTCCATAAGGTGGGGAGTCCTACGCGAAACACTGTGCACCTCTCACCACCCGCCAACACACAAAAGGCGATTGCAGGAGGTGTTTACACTGACACCAAGTCTCGGCCACGCACAACGGTGGTGAGGCTCATGCAACGAGATTTTTTGTCGGTTTGTCAGGCAAAACCATCCCGATGTAAAGCTCTTTTCTCTCCAACACAGCCCACCAGACTACCAAAGAAAATAGAAAAATATGTTGAACCTGAACTGAATATATACCCCATAGCGGTACATGACATTACTGTCACAATGTGTCTGTGCCATGTCCTATTCTCACATTTAACGTATAATGCCTGCATTTTTGTTGTTGAAAAGCGTTTACAGATATTCTCTAATATTTTCGGCAGGATATTACTCTCCTAGTTCTTCGTGGAGGTCTCTACTTTCCGTGTACATGGGAGATCTTAAGTCACCAGTTCAGGGAATTGTAATGAAAGAGTTGTAAGTTCCTAATGCCGAAAGCACAGTCTGTTCCCAGTGATGTCGCTCCAATAGGATTCTTAGCTGCATCGTAACTGCGTAAAACTTTAGCTTTCTCCCAGTGTACAAAGATATCAGAACTCTAATCATCTTCGACTATTTTTCTTCATCTCACTGCTCCATAGCGTTTGCACACCTCTAATGTGTGTTCGGAGTTTTTTTTTTTTTTTACTTATTCAGTCACTTGAGATGGTTTGTCATATATATATGAGTTACACATATTTCTGGCCGCGATCTGATCTTTTATTTTAAGAGATAAATAAGAATCTTTGGAGCCAAGATCACATGTTGGCATGTTTGTAATTTTTGTTTCCTCAATAAACAGTTTTGACAGTTTCAGCTGCCAACTTCAGATCTTCTTGATATAATATTACTGTGAGTTTCCATGAGAACCGAAGATGATCTGTCGCGACCGGTCACTGAGGAACTAAAGGTATTTCAGCATGAGATCTTGGCAGCTAAAATACTTATTTATTGCCAAGGGATTTGCCTATGCTCTCCATTTCTACATCTACATCTACATTTATACTCCGCAAGCCACCCAACGGTGTGTGGCGGAGGGCACTTTACGTGCCACTGTCATTACCTCCCTTTCCTGTTCCAGTCGCGTATGGTTCGCGGGAAGAATGACTGTCTGAAAGCCTCCGTGCGCGCTCTAATCTCTCTGATTTTACATTCGCGATCTCCTCGAGAGGTATAAGTAGGGGGAAGCAATATATTCGATACCTCGTCCAGAAACGCACCCTCTCGAAACCTGGCGAGCCATCTACACCGCGATGCAGAGCGCCTCTCTTGTAGAGTCTGCCACTTGAGTTTATTAAACATCTCCGTAATGCTATCACGGTTACCAAATAACCCTATGGCGAAACGCGCCGCTCTTCTTTGGATCTTCTCTATCTCCTGACGGGTGTGTGGCTGTAGACGTGTTCCTGGGCTGTTTCTTTTCTCGGAAATAGAAGGCAGTGCTTCTGTGCAAGCTGAGTTGAATTTCGTTGTTTCATTTATGTTATTTGGTCTTGAAGTTTCTTAATGTTCGCCAAATGACATCGTCCACTTGTGAGAACTGCATTATCGTTGGGAAACTGCGTGAAGATAAAAGTAATCACGAGCAGATTTTGTCTTATCTGTTGAACTTTTCTACCCACAGTTCAAATAGGATTAATCACTGTCCATTTACCGTCCGCATTAAGCCATCTCACCACGGCCTGGTTCATCAAGAACAAGATGAAAACTGAGGAGGACGAAACACACAGGATGGTATGAAGCCTCAGTGGAAGTGGAGCACTGAGTGACGCAGCAGCTGTTAAGCTTCTGGGTGTTTTCATTGATGGCAAGTTAACCTGAAAATAGCGAACTAAACATGTATGTTCCAAACCGTCACCGATTTTATACCTATTGTGGAAACAGAAAAGTGTTATATTTCAACAGTATCTGCGAACAACCTCACAGTACCTCCTACGCAATGTTTCACAGCCATATCAGCTTGTGGCTGTAACTGTGGGGCCATTCTGGAGGCTACTAGAATGTGCTTTTGTTGCAAAAGAAAGCATTGAGGATCATTACCTCAAACAAGAAAGCACCTTACAATTGCTAACCATCCCTTTCCAGATTAAGAGTTCTGACTGTTTTCAGCTACTGTATTTGCAGTTGTCTTGTTCACACACAGACAAATAATTAGACCCTCAGAAGAAGAAATGAAGTTCAACAACGATGCACTCACTGCAAAGTCAGTACAGACAGGCTACTACAGGCATCAGTGAGCGTATGTGTTTCTGGCGGGTTTGTACACCACGTCTTGGAATTCCGGTTTTACATGTTTTCGCGACGTTTGCAGAATGACGTGACGTTCGTAACGTGGTATTTATTTTGGCATGCATGCGAAACGGCTAGAGATATGGTCTTCGAAAATTATTCGTGATGCTTCATACTGTCAGCTGTAACTCAAGATCCGAGCTGTGCAATCCGATTGAAATCCTGTATTCGATTTCCTTAATAGTGTTTGCACCATTCGTGCAGTGAGTTCAGTCATGTGCTACGAAACCTGCGCAATTGGATGCTATGCTGTATACCCCTGGAAGTGGGAGTGTCTTTGAACTGTTTTCTGCGCTATCACAAGGCTTATTTCCTTGCCATGGAATGTGAAGGTACAGACTAGCTTCGGCCATGTTCCATCAGCAATAGTTTAGGCTCTGTTTCCTACGGCTAGCGCCGACGAACTGTTGTTAGTGTGGGTTTGTTGGCTGATATAAGTGTTCCTGGAGTGTTCGGGGATCGGTTGTAGCTCCAGTGTGAGTGCTCCGCCATGACATATGTTCAGCGATTAGAGAGACATGTTTCGTGTGTTTTTCGGTAGTCCATCTACTTGAAAGATCGATGGCTTATAGTTCACGTGTCTCGTATTGCATTAGATGTTGCTTTGAGACCCTTGTGACGTGTGTTTGAAATATGATTCATTCCGCACCTCAGTTGTATTGTAACAGCAGAGAATTTTCTTGATGAGGAAATAAGTTCTGCATGTCATCTGGGAGGAACGACAAGAGAGTGCCTCGTGTTTTCTGTGTTCAATCTCGAGCAACTAAATTAAACCTGTGGCACCACTGTGCGTTAGATACATTATGGTGCTGTTCGACGGCTATTGATTTGGGGGAGGTGCATCCCAAACATTGTTAAATGTAACTGGCTGATTTTTGTTAACTGGTCACGATCTTGATGATAGCTGGGTAACACACTTAGTTGTGTAACCGCCTGGTGTTCCTCTGTACGTCTTGAGTGTTCCCATCGTGAATCACATGTTGATCTGCATGAGGCTTTACGATTGCCGTTAAGCGTTACGGTTGGTTCTAGAGAACGAGGTCCTCGCTGCTTTTTACGTGAATATTTCATGTGCTCGTCTGTGTCGAACAAGTGTGTTGTGTCAGGAACAACGGACGTACATGCGTTGTCGACATGGTCTAACTTCCTCAGTGGCGATCTCTATCTTTCATCTGCAACATCCTACACAGACAAATGTTCTAATTCTTTCAGATATAAATTAACCTAGGGCGCAGGTTATTATAACGCTGCTGTGCCGGGTTCTAGTACTACTCAGGCCAGTGCCTGTCTATTTATAGAAAAAGGTTCAGTCCTTCACTTTAAATTGAAAATCTTTTTTACGCTACTTGCCCACATTTTATTATGAGGGCATACGGGCATAATAGCGACGTCAAGCTCATTAAAGTTAAGAAACTGTGAGCTTCGTAGTTGAAGTAGCATTGGGTGTAGCTCAGAGCGAGCGCTACTCTGTCATCTAATGTCTAGTAACTGGTATTACTAACTGGGCACTTGGCAAAATGTTAAGTATATAGCTGCTTGACAGTGAAGTCTTTTAACAACTGTATATGTTGCTAACACGTTCAGTGTTCGTTGAGACAGAAGTTTTATTAAATGCATTTCTGATTAAGTTTCCGGGCGTCGTTCAGTTGAATGTTTTAGTGTGATTTTAAAGGCCGTCAGCCTGCGGTGTTGGTGCTTGAAGTTAAAGTTTTTACTCCCATTTCTGTTTCAGAGCAAGAGTGCTTCTATTCGTCTTTCGTCTTAACACTCCCTACAGTCAAGGTGTGTGCTGCTCCAGCTGTTAATGGTTTCAGTCTGTCGTGTGTTCTTAATAGGTGTCGCATCCGAGCACTCGTTGATGAAATTTGAGAGGAAAGAAAAAGAAAATAAAAGAAAATTGAAAAATAAATTTCTCAGCCCATTCGAGTCACAAACAACTCTGCGGTCCACTCTCCTCCCAGGCTTCCTGCCGTTTCAAATTGGATTTACCATTATCTGATCTCCAAATACTGTTAAAATTTGTATTTTGGAAAGTTTTCAGTATGTTCAGATGTTTCATTCACATCAGATAGAGGCCACTAGGAAATTCTCGACAGGTCATTCCTGATAAAGCTCCTTGCATATCCATCTTCTGCAGCAGCTGTCATACATCACTCATTGGATTTTCCTTCTTAAGCTTACTACAGCTGACTTTCAGCCGAGCGCGTTACGCTTTTATTTATAAAGCATATTCTGTGGACGTTCTGTAAATATGACATACGTACCATTTTGGTATTTGTAAATGAAACACGGTATATTATTATTACTTTTCGTGAAATTTACTTACGGTGTTTTTACCTCTTGTTTACATATTCTCAGGTCCAATATTTTTCCTTTTGTTGTCAGCGAAGACACAGGTCGAAACAATATGGCCGCGCGTCCACATTTTTCGAATTTTTAACTCATTTTGTCTTACACTGCATTTGTATTTGTTCCCTTCCATCTCACTTTTGTAACCTGTAGGGTAAAGGTAGTTTCGCATGTTTTGCACTCAGCATAATTAATTTGTCTTCTATGTAAATTGCGAGCATTGCCAACACAACAGACAAACATATATGATGGTGATGAGGATAATCAAGACATCCTCTTAAGCTATAAGAAAGCTGTCACATTTATAAAACCGTAACAGTACTCTAACTACGCCTAAATGATTATATCATACAGTCAAAACACACTTCTTTTAAATTATTAGACCGGTTAGTAATACTGAAATGCTCAATTCGATATTTGTTACCCACTGCCTGAAAGCTCCGTCACTACTACTCACTTCCCATTCGCCCGAGCCCGAGCACCTCCTGTCATGTCGCATAGTACTCAGAGCCATTTGAACCATTTGAACAAGATGTAGAAACTTACTCTGCTTATAATACATCCATATTGGCCATAGAAGATGCTTTACTAACAAAAACTAAATGGTTTTCGAAAAAAAAAAATCCTTAAGTGCAATAAACTTAAGATTGGCGGTCCAATAACAATAAAGAGAAAGAAGATCCTGCAGAGGATCGTCATGCAAAGAAATATTTCAAATCACTGACGAGTATGGAAGGTTGCTCTTGCTCGTATCTACTACGACAGCTGTGATATTTGCAAATGACAGATAGGAATTCACAGTTGAAAATGATTAACAGTGGAAATCAGCTGATCGTGTTAAATTAATGCCGGCCGTTGAATTGAAATAAAGGAGAACATTGAAACTGTTTTGTAATACACACATATGTTTGAAAGAAAACTTCAGACTGGCAAAAGGTTAGTGTTGCTAACATCGAGTTATCAGTCGTTGATTATTTTAGACGAACATTGGGCAGTGCATATGGTCTCTCACAAGTAGAGCTATTTAACACGACTTCGAGTAAAACTGGTGAATTAGTACTTGAAATATAACTTACAGAAATTACTAAATTTAAATTTAAAAGATATTATATAGATTTTTAATAGATATTATATGATTTATAGTATGCTATGTGCAAATTACCATACAATTTACATGTCTCAATTCTTTAGTTTATGAAATACCCTTGGCATTACTTGCATATGCAGGTGTCATAGTAGCTGCAGACGTGTCTTCTTTCCACTCTCTCTGTTGGTCTTGTCTTTCACTCTCTCTCTCTCTCTCTCTCTCTCTCTCTCTCTCTCTATATATATATATATATATATATATATATATATATATATATATATATCCTCTCACACCTCGTTGTCTTTCTCATACTTTCTCTTATCTCTGCACATCCACTCCTCCCTACTCTCTGCATCCATCTCCCCCTTCCCCCTCCGTCCATTTCCTGTGCACTTCCTCAATCTCTCTGTCCACTTCCCTCCCCTTCTCTGTAGCCATCTCCTCCAACCCCTCTCCTTTCTCACATCCTTCATCTGTCGTACTCATCCTTCCCCTTCTCTCTGTCCATCTCCTTCATGCCTCTGCCTCTATCGATATCTCATCCTCCCCATCTGACTCCTCCTCCCCTATTCCATCTGCTCCTCCTCTCTTTCTGTGTCCTCCATTTCCTCTGTCCACTTCCCATGTCAGCTCCACCGCAACAGCTGCTTGGTGGTCATTATTCCTGCACTCTTTCCAGACAATAAGTGTTACGTGGATCAATTTGAATGACACACACACACACACACACACACACACACACACACACACACACACACACACACACACACACACACTTTATATAAATATGTAGATTAGATTCCCAGAGGGTAATAGCATTAAAGTTATTGTACAGTGAATACTGCATCGTAGAAATTTACATGTTCATTAGCACTTAATATGTGATTTTCATTGTGATTCGAATATGAACTTTTGATAGCCGTTTAATTTGATTGAAGAAACTGCTAATTTATTTATTTATTTATTTATTTATTGTTCCTGGGGACCAAATTAAGGAGAAGTCTCCATGGTCATGGAACGAGTAAATACATGAAATTATGACACGATATTAGAAACAGATAAAATGAAATAAAAAAAAACATATTCAGGTGACAAGTCGTAAGTTTAAATGAAGAAAATCAACAATGTAACACTGGAATTTGCTTAATTTTTTAGCTCTTCCAGGAGCTCCTCGACAGAATAGAAGGAGTGAGCCATGGGGAAACCCTTCCGTTTAGACTTGAAAGAGTTTGGGCTACTGCTAAGATTTTGGAGCTCTTGTGGTAGCTTATTGAAAATGGATGCAGCAGAATACTACACTCTTTTCTGCACAAGAGTCAAAAAGGGCATTCTACTTGCAGATTTGATTTCTGCCTAGTATTAACTGAGTGAAAGCTGCTAACTCTTGGGAATAGGCTAATATTGCTAACAACAAACGACATTAAAGAAATTATGTACTGTGAGGGCACTGTCAGAGTTCCCAGATTTTTGAATAGGGGTCGACAAGAGGTTCTCGAACTTACACCACATATAGCTCGATCAGGCCGTTTTTGAGCCTAAAATACCCTTTTTGAACCAGAAGAATTACCCCAAAAAATAATACCATACGACATAAGCGTATGAAAATATGCGAAGTAGACTACTTTTCGTGTTGAAGTGTCACTTATTTTAGATACTGTTCTAATGGTAAATAAAGCAGAATGTACCTTCTGAACAAGATCCTGGACATGGGCTTTCCATAACAGCTTACGATCCATCCGAACGCCTAGGAACTTGAACTGTTCCGTCTCGCTTATAATATGCCTATTCTGTCTGATCAAAATATCGGTCCTTGTTGAATTGTGAGTTAGAAACTGTAAAAACTGAGTCTTACTGTGATTTAGCATCAAATTATTTTCCACAAACCATGAACTTATTTCATGAACTACATTATTTGTTACTGTTTCAATATTACACACAAGATCCTTCACTATCAAGCTAGTGTCATCAGCAAACAGAAGTATTTTTGAATCACCTATAATACTAGAAGGCATATCATTTATATAAATAAGAAACAGCAGTGGCCCCAGCACCGACCCTTGGGGAACACCCCACTTAACAGTGCCCCATTGGGACTGAACATAACTACCACTCTCAATATTGCGGAGAATTACCCTCTGCTTTCTGTTCTTAAAGTAAGAGGCGAACCAATTGTAAGCTACTCCCCTTACTCCATAATGGTCCAACTTCTGGAGTAATATTTTGTGGTCAACACAGTCAAAAGCCTTCGTTAAATCAAAGAAAACACCTAGCGTTCGCAACCTTTTATTTAATCCGTCCAAAACCTCACAGAGAAAAGAGAATATAGCATTTTCAGTTGTTAAACCATTTCTAAAACCAAACTGAACATTTGACAGCAAATTATGTGAACTTAAATGCTCCAGTAACCTTGTATATACAACCTTCTCGATAACTTTAGCAAACACCGATGGCATAGAAATAGGTCTAAAATTGTCAACATTATCAATGTCTCCCTTTTTATAAAGTGGCTTCACTACCGAGTACTTTAATCGGTCAGGAAACCGACCACTCCTAAAGGAAAAGTTTCAGATATGGCTGGGAACTGGGCTAACATACATAGAACAATACTTCAGTATTCTGCAAGATACCCCGTCATATCCATGAGAGTTCTTGGTCATTCATGATTTAATTATTAACTCAATCTCCCTCTTGTCAGTATCATGGAGGAGCATTTCAAGTAACAGTCTCGGAACACTTTTTTCTAAGAGCGCTATATGGTTTCCTGTTGGGACTAGGTTTCTATTTAGTTCACCTGCTATATTCAACAAGTGATTATTAAATACTGTACATATATGCAACTTATCAATAACACGGACATTCCCACTATGCACTGAATCTATATCCTCGACCCGTCTCTGCAGACCAGCAACTTCCTTTACAACTGACCATATGGTTTTAATTTTATCCTGAGACTTAGCTATTCTATCTGCATACCACATACCTTTTGCCTTCCTAATAACATTTTTAAGCACCTTACAATACTGTTTGTAATGGACTGCTGCATTTAGATTTTAACTGTTTCTAACGTTTCGATATAATTGCCACTTTGTTCTACAAGATATTCTTATCCCTCTAGTCAACCACCCAGGCTGCCTGTTTGTGCTAGTACCCTGTTTTAAACGTTCTAACGGAAAGCAACTTTCAAAGATCATGAGAAAAGTCTTGAGAAAAGCATTATAATTATCGTCTACTGTATCAGCGCTATAAACATCTTGCCACTCTTGTTCCCTTATAAGGTTTACAAAGGTCTCTAGAGCAACTGGATCAGCTTTCCTGAACAGCTGATGACTATATTTAACACTTGTTGCAGCACAAAAATCTTTTAATGTTAAAATTTGTGCATCATGATCTTAAAGGCCATTCACCGTTTTGCTAACAGAATGCCTTCTAGTAATGAGGACTGAACCAAAATGTTATCTATGGTTTTTCTACTGTTCCCTTGCACTCTCGTTGGAAAGAATACGGTTTGCATAAGATTATATGAATTAAAGATGTCTACCAGCATCCTCTTCCTTGCACAATCACTTATACAATTAATATTGAAGTCACCACATATAACTAACTTTTTGTATTTCCTATAAAGTGAACCAAGAACCTCCTCTAGCTTTAGCAAAAATGTTGTGAAATCGGAGTCTGGGGATCTATGAATAACAACAGTTAGAAGTTTAGCTCCGTTAAATTTAACCACACCTGCACAACATTCAAACACCTTTCCAGTGCAGTACTTTGAAACATCAATTGACTCAAATGGGATACCGTTTTTCACATACATGGCTACTCCCCCACACCGCAAAGAGCTCCTCGAAAAGGTGCCAGCCAACCTGTATCCTGGTAAAGGAAGCCTCTGAATTATCTCATTATTTAAGAAGTGTTCAGATATACCAATAATTTCAGAGTCAACATCTATAAGCAATTCGCTAACTTTATCTCTAATACCTTGTATATTTTGATGAAATATACTAATTCCCTCATTACTCGGATACCTAAGCTTTGTCAAAAGTGATTCCCTTGTTAGAGAGACTTCCCTTAATCAGGAATACCTATCAGCTGACTTTAATCTAAAAAACGTGCAGCTCTAACACCCACTACTGCAGGAATTTTCCCATGAGTGATCCCACCACCCCCACCTATGCTGTCACCTATAAGCTTTGCCAACCTCCCCTTCCCATACCTGTTGAGGTGCAGGCCATGTCTAGTGAACCCCGTCCTGCTGATAGACTCCACCGGCACCACTGAAATGTGACCCATGCCTTCTGACGTCAGCGCACCCCCAAGTCTTATGTTATTACGCCTGACGGCTGTATTAAGATGAGGCCGATCGTGACGCTGAAACAGTTCCACGAAATGCACATTCGTGTTGCCAGTCTCAGTGGCTATCTTTTCCAGATCACCATCTACACAATACTACCCATCCCTATCAATACTATTACCAGTCCCACCCACAATCACTACCTGATCCTCTTTAGTAAAATCCCTACATAACCCCCCTATGTTAGCAGTCACCTGAGCCAACCCTGCATTAGGCTTCACAATGCTGGTGACCTGGTACTCACTCCCTAGCACTTCCTGCAACTGCTGGCCTACACCTCTGCCATGAAAACTACCTAACAGCAGAACCTTCTTCTTCCACTTCGACTTTGCAACTGTTCTAGGCACAGTAACTACTGAGGTCTGCTGCATACTTCCTACATCTACAGCTAATAGAGATTCCTCTCCACTAAACTCTGACAGTTGGTCATATCTATTGTAAACACCAATAGTAAAACTATCTGAAAATCTTCTTCTCTTGCCAACAGCCAGCTCCCATCCCCCAACCCCCTTCTCCCTCCTCATCCTATCTAGCTCCTCCTGTGCGTATTTCAACTGCACCTGAAGGGCACAGATCTTACGCTCCTGCTCCTCTATCAACTTACTCTTGCTACATAGCCTGCAGTTCCAGGAGGGGATCTCACCAGAATGCCGACTGGCTTCGCCACTGCATTCCCCCCAGTGAAAATACTTCGAACAAGTCTCACACCGCAATCCACTACTCACGAACCTACGGCAAAGCCCACACTTCTCACTCATGGTAAAATTTTACTTTTTCTAAGTTCCGCTACTACAATAAGAAGAAGTTAAAAACCTGACTACAATAATCACAAACTTACTGTACAAGGGAAGTAACTACTATTATTAGCAGTATTAATAAACAACAAATGTGAATATAACAAAAGACTAATACAGAAAGAGAATCAAACGTCTAAAGACACAGTAACGAAGCTGAAAACAGTTCCCAAAAGGTTCTTCTGAAATTATTTCACCAGAAAACACGAAGAACACCGATTGAAGACTACTAAAGTTCCTAAATAAACCAATATACACAAACATTTAATTAGTACTTAGCTTTCGATGCGCCGCTACAGCTGCAAATGGTCAGCGCGGAATGTAAGCACAGGCAAGAGGTTAAGTTGGTCGATACGAAAGACTCACAAATATCAGGTCACAACACAATAAAGGCAGAGGTGAATGAACAAACCACTAATACGTCACTTATATAGTAAATATTATCACAAAACCCGTTAAAATATGTAGCTGAGACCTAAAAATATATGAAAACTTAGAGAGCGATCTCACACGCAATCACTCGCTTATGACCTCACACCAAAGAATTCAATTGTTGAATGTTGAATATTAACGCTATATGTAATGCTTTTAATAGTGAAGAGTCGAATACTGGTTCTACAACGAACCAAACATCATCTGCTTGCAAAGTGTGCTACTGTTACTTTTATGGAACACATTATTTCTATGACTCGTGCTGTTTTAAGGACTTCGAACAAACTTAAATCGTTTTATCGTATCACAAAAGAAAATATTAGTGTATTTTTGTACTCAGTTTCCTTTAACGCCATGTTAAATGGTTCAGTGAGTGTTTTCATGTTATGTACACGAATAAAACAATCCGACAGGAAAGGTAAAATGGAAATGTCGTGTGGCTAGGGCCTCCCGTCGGGTAGACCGTTCGCCTGGTGCAGGTCTTTCGATTTGACGCCACTTCGGCGACATGCCCGTCGATGGGGATGAAATTTTGATGATTAGGACAACACAACGCCCAGTCCCTGAGCGGAGAAAATCTCCGACCCAGCCGGGAATCGAACACGAGCCCTTAGGATTAACAGTCTGTCACGCTGACCACTCAGCTACCGGGGCGGACACAGGAAATGTAAGGATATATGAGGTTCGTTCATATGATTTCATTTAAGAAACGATAAAGCACAATCTGCCAAGAAGCATGTCGCCACTACACTTTCTCTTGTCACAGTTATTGCGTTGTACTGGATATATCAGAGCTTTATACTCATGTTTATGAAGCCCTTGCATTAGGACGGTCGTTTTTTGATTTGTGTTTGTAACTACGTATGGGCAATCTGTTTAAATGAGATGTACAGTCATGCTCAAAAGTATCCGAACGATCTGAATTGCATTTCGCCTGATTCGCGTGCAACCCGCATAATGCAGCTGTCTAGCAGGTCCTCTAATCGCTCCTTGGTACAGTCGTTTGACTAATGAAAATAATTCCAACAAGTCACCACTAGAAATCTCTGCTCTGTATCGCAAGAACTCAAGATGTAAAGTAATACCACGATACTACAAATATCAGGGAACACTTTATCAAAGATAAGGCTTTTAAGCTCACATTTATTGCAATAAATGACATACCTGAAATGTTACCACTCTTATTACTACGTCAGATAGGTAATGCACGTAGTAAGTTCGTCGTATTCATGATTTCCTCTTCAAAGTGACATAGCGTACTTGTTATTTAACACAAAATGACATTAAAAATTTAAGTTGTGCACAAGCAGCTAGTTGAGAATATGTATGAACTTCAAATGTCACGACGAACCGTCTCGTTCTGCATTAATCTGAGTTATTATCGCTTGAGTTGTAACAAAAGATTGTAAATTTATGGTTTTCAGTCCAGGAAAGCCGTTGAACGTGGAAATCGCAATTAATCTCGTCCTTAAAATAGCGGTTTACGAGTTTTAGTCACTATTGGCCTTGTAGGAGGACGGCGCAACACATACCTCTTCGCTAGGTGTGTGGGGACGTACTGACCTATGAAATAGCGTCTGTTAAGGTTCGCGGTTCCAGTCTCACTGACTTTTTTATCCCTTCTCTGATAGAGTTATATGAAGTCAGATGAAACATCAGTAGGGAAATCGCACGAAAATACTTTCAGCTCATAGTGCTATGGTGAAACACATACAATGCTGCACAACAGGTAACGCTTCTTTCCGCTGCTGACAAGCAAATTTGGGATTTCTAGGCACACATAACTTTATTTATGAGATGCCACATTTGCATACCTGTTGAGTATGACACAGCATACCAATGAAACACAGACCCAATCGAAATCTAAGTAAGTGGTATTTTACTAATTCGTGCCGATAGAAGCACGCTTGTATACAGATTCTCAGTTTTATTAAAAAAGACTTTCGCCGTAAGGTTATCGTGGGTAGCTTTATTTCATTTCTTATAATAAAGAGCACAATTTTCGTAAGGCTTCTTTTAGTTTTGTTAGAACAATACTAAACAGGAGAGAGAAATTAGTTATCAACGATATATGCGAATTCTCTGTTATTATCTACAGCAGGCTGACAATGCACATGCCGTTTATTGATTACATGCATGTAGAAAGCAGTCAAACAAGGTTTGAAGAAGAATAAAATGCCACTACCAGACGACAGCTAATGTAGAAAATACTTTTCTGACTATTTTGGCACTATGCGCTCGCCCCATACATAATACAAAAGCCTCGAGATGCATCTGCTGCCTCGCCGTCTATTAAACCTGAAAAGAACAAAATGTCGCAGAAGTTAGCCCTTTTTCCACATGCGGCTATTTTGGGTTGAGAAGTGAAGGGAATTATGTTCAAAGTTCCATTAAATTGATAACTTCAGAAGACAGCAGAATTACGTTTTAAAAAATGTAGCAGCGAATGTAATAGAACTCGCGACGTCTTATCCACAATGCGCGACGCTTACCATTACGCTAGTAGTTTTCATGTAGCTACAGTGTCTCCAGAAGTCGAGAACAGTTCCTCCAGAACTTCTGCATTCCACAGTACTGTGAGATAATGCATATGGCCGGATCTAGACTTCTGAGAGACAGACAGTTACAGCTTCTCGTCTCACTACACGACGTTTTCAACAAACAGATAACGCAATAGAGTAGCTCAAATGGAGAGGAACACTTCCTACTTAATTATCCGCGTCCTACACTGCTGGCATTTCTGTGTAGGTGGGAGTTGCGTGATTTTATTTCGGTGATTACAATATAGAGTCGAATGTATGCACTGGATCGCCGAGGCAAATAGTTCATGGCGATTCGGTCAACCATGTAAATGGATGTGCTGAACATGCTGCAAACCACCACATGGAGCCTGTGTGTAAGAATTCTCATCGAGTGTGCCGCAACGGTGTTTTGATAGAAAAATGAGTCTGAGAGAAGAACGTTAGGTGGTCTGTTGGATTAAGTCGGCTTTTGGCGGCCGTGGTATGCGGACCTACAGTGTGTGTTGTGCGCTGCGGGTCTGCTGCGCTCCGCTCGGTAAGTCAAGCGCCTGTTGCAGTACTTAGCTGCGTTATTTGAGACTCTTGATGGATTCATATCAGAAGGAGAGATGGATAAGCCTAATAGAAGAGACACATCGAAATTTGTTTTTGACCAGAAAGGGCAGAGACCGAATTCGTTCGAAATTGAGACACGGTTAGAGGAAGTTGTGAAAATTTCGTTTGAGGATATTATAGGTATTCACCTTTCAATTGTGAGTTTCATTGTGTCTGTCAAGCTTAAAAACACGGAATTGTGTGACAAAATTGTTGAATCTAGTGGCGGAACATTTAAGTTCAAACATCACGATGGCAATGTTAGTGAAGTTCGTGTTACGCATGCTGGCTTTGGATTAAGGACAGTCCGTATCTTAGAGCTACCATTTGAAATCACCGCTGAGCAGATCAATTCCGTGATAGCTCCTTATGGGAGAATAATTAGCAATTTTGCAGAAAAGTGGTCTCCTGCTCACAAGTTCCCCGTCTTGAATGATATCCGGCAACTGCGAGTTGATTTACACAAGCACATACCCTCGTATATAAATGTTTGTGGTTATCGGGCTACAGTAATATATGATGGGCAGCCAAGAACCTGCACGTCTTGCGGCGGTACAGGCCATGTCCGCTCGCAGTGTATACAACGCCGAGTGGCCCAGCTACCTGCGGGCGAAGCAGTGAGACCCCCAGCCATGTCAACGTTGCCTTTAACTTACGTAGCGGCAGCCGCTGGACAACTCCATACGCGTGACGCTCCTGACGCTACTCAGGATGATGCAGCTCGCGACAATGAAGTGATAGTGGAAGTTAGCGACTCGACGGTGACAACACAGCCAAAGAGTCAAGAAAAAGAACCAAATATCTCTTTTCAAGTAGAACAAACTCCTGAACCGGTTATAATCCTTCAGAATGAGCAGTCTCCAGAGAACCACAAGGAAACCAACCCATCACTTGCCAGCGAACAGGACCGAGCGCAAGAAACCCAAGAGGTAACGGAAAACGATGAAACCTCCCCAAGAGTCAGTCCTCCAAGGAAACATAAAAAGAGGAGACTAGCTCATAAGGGCGCCGAACAACTGGCACCGTCTTTGCGAGAAAAAGCAAAGCAGATTAGCAACAAACTGCATGAAGAACAACATAGTAATCCGGTTCTGAGTATGCAGGCACCTGACCCCTTGCAAGCCAAATCAAATACGCCATGCCCCATGTCAACGGACCATTCGTCACACGAGAGGTTGAAGCTGCTAGCAAACTTCCATGCAGACAAGGTTTTCCCTGATACTAGAAATGCAGAAAAAGAGACATCGAAAGCTAATCAAAACTTGGGATGGTGAATGGGATGAAATGAATCAAGGTGAAGAATTGAATGAAACTGTAGGAACGGAACAGACTCCTGCCCCAAGAGATCAACTGAACACGATGGATACATCATTGCCGGAACATACATGTGAAAAAGGATTTTCCTCCGACAGCATTTCGTATGACGAATATTGACTTCGGTAATGAATAGGACAATATGAACGCAGCACAAGCCCACAAAATCGCTACGTTGAACATTAGTAAGATACGCTCCTCCCTGCATTTACAACATTTGCAAGACTTTCTATACGCAGCTGACGTTGATATACTACTGTTACAGGAAGTAACAGATATTAAATTAGAAAACATACGTGGATACAACGCCATAATAAACCCCGGTATCGGTGCAGAGCTGGGAACCGCAATTCTCACGAAAGAAGGCATCAGTGTCACACAAACAGCAAAACTTGAAACCAGCAGAGGGGTTGCAGTGACTGTTAATAATGCCCGCATCATCAACGTTTATGCACCGTCAGGTAACAATAACAGGCGTGCTAGAGCGGATTTTTTCTAAAAGTGAAATCATTCATCTCTTTGGTACACGTCAAGATTATGTAATCCTAGCCGGCGATTTTAATTCTGTACTTAGCCCGAAAGACCAGACACCGAATTTCAACAAGTCTTTAGAACTGGAAAGAATAGTCCACCAAATGCAGTTCACCGATACCTGGGAACATACCAATGGCGCACAGGCCGGTTTCACATATTTTGCCAGTCACTCAGCAAGCAGGCTAGACAGAATTTACGTCTCGTCCAACCTTAAGAACCATGTACTCCAGTCTGAGGACTGGCCCGCTACGTTTTCTGACCACGCCGCGTACATCACCACAGTAAATTTGGAAAAACAAGAGACTTACCGAGCGAGGGGCATATGGAAACTCAACATTACACATCTGCAAGATGAGAAATGTTGCGTAGCATTTACTAATGTGTGGCAAGAATGCGAGAAACGATTCCCGCTATACGATTCTGCCATAGCTTGGTGGTTACAATGTGCGAAGCCTAAAAGAAGAAGAATGCTGATCGATTACTCACGACAGAAAAGTTTCTCGGTTAAAAAGACGACTGAAATTTATTTTAGATGCCTTACAGACCCGTACACCTTGGACACACGATTAATGGAGAACTTTAGCCGGATTCAGAAAGTTAAAGCAAAACTTTTAGCACTGAAGAGGCGACAGTCAGAAGGTTTTAAAGTCAGAGCGAGAATACACAACACTGTAGAAGGGGAAGAAACAGCTATGTGCCATGTAATGCGTGAGAATAAGAGAGGAAACAGAAAAATACTGACAGAAGTTAAGTTACCTGATGGGACCAGGCACACAAAACAGCATGAAATTCGAAACGCTGTTCATAAATATATCTCAGATATGATGTCCACCAAACCTACCGTCGTCGAGGCGCGGCGTGATCTTGTTAGAAACGTATCAGGACGAATTAGTACAAAGCAAGTAGAAAATCTCACGGCTGAAATAGAAGAGGACGAATTGAAAGACGCAATAGCACAGAGTCCTAAAAATAAGTCTCCATGACCTGCTGGTATCCCCGTGGAATTCTACCAAGTGTTCTGGCCACAAATGAAAAGCTAGTTGCTATGTATGTACAACGAAATCATGAATGGCACTGTTGCCGCTCTCAAAGAATTTCCTGAAGGGATCATAGTTCTCATTCCTAAAAACTCACTTAGCAAAGCAATTGAAAACCTTCGTCCAGTAACATTACTCAACAGTGATTACAAAATTATGGCCCGCGTATTAGCAAGAAGAATAAAAATGGTTATTAACTCTGTAACTGGTACGTACCAAACATGTGTAGGCAAAGACAGAAACATCTATCAGACTATATGCGAATATAGGGATATAATGTCAACCGCAAATGTATGCCGAATAAATTGTGCTTTAGTGTCATTAGACTTCGAGAAGGCGTTTGACAGAGTAGATCATAAGTATCTCCTTGGTATCATGGAAGTAATGGGATTCCCACCAAGATTCGTGAGGATTATTCAGCAAATTCTGAAAAACAGTGCAGCACGAATAATGACAAACGGACAACTAAGTAGAGAGATTGAATTGACTGGATCCGTACGTCAAGGTTGCCCAATGTCAATGGCCCTTTTCGCAATAGCAATAGAACCTCTCCTCGCGACACTCACGCATCACCTGCAAGGATTGTGTATAAACGGCAAGAAAATAGTGTTCAATGCCTACGTAGATGATGTGGGCGTCCTGGTAATAAATGAAGATAAAGTGGTGAAAGCTCTTCAGATTGTACACACATATGAACTTGCTTCTGGCGCCAAACTAAATAAAAGGAAGTCAGGCATCATGAACCTAGGCAGAGGAAAATGCATGCAAAATCGGGGACAATTGACGGAAGTATCCACATTGCAATGTTTGGGTATTGAATTTGGGAGCAACATCCAACACACTACTGCCGTCAATCATAAAAAACTACTTGCAAGCATACGAGCATCTGTACAAGGAAACAGTATGAGGCAACTGGACGAGATACAGAAAACCAAACTAGTAAATGTGTACATAACATCCAAACTTAACTATGTTGTCCAAGCTTTTCCGATACCATTAGAAACAGCCAGAAGAATTTTATCCGCGATAGGAAGCTTTGTATGCCAAGGCAACATTTTCAAAGTGAAGTTCAATACACCAACACTCCCAACAAGGAAAGGAGGTTTAAACCTTGTTGATGTCAGTTACAGGTCACGAGCGTTATATGAGTGTCGAATGTGCAAGCAATGGAAACAGATGCCCGACAGCTTAACGGCCCATTTGCTGAATGAAATTGCTCCAGCAAGGATGCAGCCGCCAATAGATGTGAAGCATATACCAGCTGGTCTTTGTCACCTAAAAACTTTTCTCGTTGAGTACAGTTATATCTCCTCGAGGCTCTCAGAACAGCAGTTGAGGAGAGTAAAGGACATCTATACATATTTGATGGAAGCTAAGGAAGGAAATATTATTGAAAGAAAATATCCCAACAACGACTGGTCTGCAATTTGGAAAAATATCCACGATCGGAACTTACCCTCTAAGGTGAAAGCAACTTCGTATAATGCAGTCAACAGGAAAATATCAACTAATTCCAAATTGCATGCTATACATCTCACAAATTCGCCCTTGTGCGCGTCATGCAACCTTCTTGACACTGAAGAACACCGATTCGTGTGTGAAAGAGTAAGAGACATATGGCATATATTTAAGCAGAAATTAGCGACCGTTAATAGAACATCTCCATCCGTATTCACCGCCGCTCCAGACGTAGTGTCATATCCTAATACGAAAAGAAATGCTGTTAACTGGCTAAAAGGGCACACAGTGCACTATATCTTGAAGGCAGAAAATAACAGCAAAGAAGATTACTGGGTGTATCTAACGACTCACCACCATCATCTCATGCGGACAAAAGACTACAAAAAAAATTACGCACGCTTCATAAATAGAATCATGGGATAAAATTATACAGAGAACAATAACACATTAAGATTGGTACGGAATTCAGAGATGTCAGCCTTGCATGATTACAGATAACTGGAACCGGAATGTCTTCGATCCTTTCACGAGACACTACAGAAAAGAAATTAAGTCCGTGGCAAGACGCACCGGACACATCCTCATGAAGAAATTAGACATCAAATTTTATGCATTTTTTTTAATCATCTTATGCAATACGCACAGAAGTTTTAAGTTCTAAAAAACGTTTTTCAAGGAGATGCAAGATTTTATGTTTTCCTTATGAAGATGAGAGACTTCAAGTTTCAGTTTATTTTAATATACTTGTCTTTCCATTAGCAAGAGGAAGATTCATTACCTTTAATTAATATTAAGAAGAAATATTCATTCTCATTTATGTTAGCTAAGGTAATTTAGGCATCCAGCTTACAGAAAAAAAATAAGAAGCCGAAATAAAAAGAAAATAAAATATATACAACAAATGAAAAAGTGGTCGAGCACTCGCAAGAAGTAAGAAAAATGAGGATTTGGCATCAAAAACATAAAAAGTACATATAATGAAAAAGTAAAAAAAAAGTTGGTAGAAGGATGGACTCTTAATAACAAGTATAATAATAACAAAAACGACAAAAGCAAAGAAGCTAGCCGAAGAAGGCAAAACAAAGTGAGCGTTTGGAAGGGCTGTAAGGGGAGAAGGGAGGCCCTAAAAAATATAAAAAAATAAAAAAAAGGATTGATTATAGGTTCCTATGATGGTGGTCTGGGTTCGATTCCAGTTTCTGCCGATGATTTTTAATAGAGAGCGACAGAAGATTCCATTCTCTTCTGGCTACGCCAAGTGAAGAAAGTATTAATACCATTGTGGTACGAAATTCACATTAAACAAGTACGGTATGTTACTTTGAAGAGTAAATCATTCTCTACCAAGTAGACGTTACGCTGAACCGGAATAAAGTCAGGAGTGCCGAAATGTGGGCACTCTATCACCAGTAACCTTTATTATACTAGTTATTTATTTCTAGTGACGAAAAAAACGCTATGTGGGGTCACAGGACACTTATTCCATCTTTTATTTGAGCTTCTGTATGTCAATAAAATTGGTTCTGAGCTGGGAATGGAACTCAGACCTCCCTTAACGCGGAATTTGATCCCTTCGCGACAATACAGCTCGACTACAATTTGTTGTTTGTTCAGAACTGCAGATTCCTCAACATGTCCACATATTGCGCGTGAATGGGTTCGAATCCTGGTCCGGCACTAAAGTTTTCATTATGTATTATCAGGCTCTAGCATGAGAACACCTATCTGCTGGTGGATAATAATTTTGTTCTTAATGCATTTTCATTCGTTGCCAACACTAACGATATCTGACGTTTTTGACTTCCAGTGAGACGCAGAACTATTTCAGAGATCGCTGTAAGTTCAAGGATGTTATTCCGAGCTGCTGGTGCAGAAAAATTCGGTAGCTGACGTCTCTTTGTGTGTAGTTAACAACGATATGTGTGGGGTTCGATTCCCAGTCAGCACTGAACACTTCGTCTTATTATTTCTTGTTCAAACATGCTCACCTGTCGCTGCTGGTGTAACAAACCCATATTTAACGTTCGGTTTCTCTAGAATATAACAGTGGTAGGTGCCGGGTTGGGGTCCTTAGAAGGAAAAAATTTGTGTTTCGTCTCGTCATATCAGTTAAAACACCTGGCCACTGCCGAGAAAATCTGATATGTCACAGTTGATTGTGCTTCGATAACAATCCGATTAGGTTCTGATTTCGAATCCCTGTCCAACACATAGATTTACCTCACGGCATTTCAAGTAAGTTACTTGTGAAGAAGCAATATTTAACATCTCTCGTAGTTCGTTAACAGGGACAATAGATGCTGGGTAGGAATTCGCGTCCGTTAAAAATGTTTACGTTATATAATTTAAAGTTGATATTTGCTAACTGATACTGTCTAAAATCGAGGTATATCACTGTCTGTATGCCTAGTCAGGAATGGCTGTTAGTTTCCGTCAGTCACGAAATCTTGGTCTGCATGACCTGGGTTTGAATCCATATGCAGAAGGAGACGGTTCGTTGTGACATTTGAAGTTCATACATATTTCAAATAGCTGCTCGTGAATAACTTAAATTTTTAATGTCATTTTGTGTTAAATAACAAGTACGGTATGTTACTTTGAAGAGGAAATCATGAATACGACGAACTTACTACGTGCATTATCTATCTGACGTAATAATGAGAGTCGTAACATTTCAGGTATGTCATTTATTGCAATAAATGTGAGCTTAAAAGCCTTAAGGTCTGTCTTATCTGTGATAAAATGTTCCCTGATAATTGTAGTATCGTGGTATTACATCTTGAGTCCTTGCGATACAGAGCAGAGATTTCTAGTGGTGACTTGTTGGAACCATTTTCATTAGTCAAACGACTGTACCAAGGAGCGATTAGAGGACCTGGTAGACAGCTGCGTTATGCGGACTGCATGCGAATCAGGCGAAATGCAATTCAGGTCGTTCGCATACTTTTGAGCAAGACAGTACATCTTACTGCAGTGTTGCGAAGATTTATCGAGTGACTCCTTTGCGCGATCGAAACAAATAACCCATTTAGAATACATGCAAATAAAGTGCTTGAGAAACAACTGTATTTACGATGGCTGAGGGAATAACGCTGCTACTTTCATAAAAATGTATATATGATGAATACTGGAGAACGACTGTGAAAGTAAATGGAAATATGAAATGCGCACTGTTTCTTTGTCAAATTGGCAACGTAACTGCAATATGTTTGACATTATCGCAACAAAGACTACGATGTGAACTTAACTTCAAAGGTGAAGTTACGAAACCACTACCATCCTGAATTCTGACTAGTGAAACTGTCATACTGAATGACTATTCAACGTAGGGTGTGATATTTCCGCAAATTTTATGTTTTAGAGATGACGTAGTATGCCAGCATTTCCAGGAGAGTGCATCGGACTATAAATAAGGTAAAGTGAACTGCAATAGCTACGTTTTGCTCTATTCTCTATCTTTGCCACTAGTTCGAACAATTCACGGTATATATCATGACCGCCTTTTTGCCGAGTTCTTCTATTTCACACGACACATTATGTCCTGTGGCAGTACATGTGCGGAAACAGCAAAGCAACGCTAAAATATTCGGACCCTCTGACGTTGACGGAGCTGACTATAAATGAAAACTGACGGTCCCTACGGCGTGATTCTATTGTCACTGACAAACATAAAAAAACACAGAACCGATGTTCATTGTGACCCTGTATACTTTACCATGTACCCTGTGAAGCCACTTTAGGAAACAAAAAGGAAGAGACCAGCAGGTCAGTGCATTAGCACATTAAAACTACGTCAGAGGAGTGCCAATTACAGATTGATGTTATTTACGTCATCACTTTGAATATGACAGAATTATGCTTCTATTACCTTTTCTGACAATACAAATTCCCTTTGTGATGAAACGTGCATTACTACACTAGAACACAGTGCCTCATAGTTATTAGTTTAATAATTTTGCAGTCTTGAAATTAATTTTCTGAATATAAATGAAATACCTTATTATTTTATTTGTTACGATCCTTAACTGAAGTACTATAATGTGTGTTTGTGAAGAAATCTTCAATAATAATACAGTAAAAAAGTATTATAAACGCTGCCAAAGCCTGGAATCATGCTCTGTGCAGAATCCAAAGACAATGTTAAGAGTGTCACATTAACACCGTTGGGGGCTGAGCGCGCACAGACAGGCAAAGAGTTGCAAGTGAACAGAGGTCGACTGCGATCCAAAATGATTGTGCAAGTGTGTGTAATTAAATGTGCTGTCACTGTGATTCTCAAAATGTGGCGATACTCTGTAAATGTTTAATGAGCGAGCATATATCTGGGACACAGTATACAGTTAATCAAGAAGAGTTGGTAAATGGAATAACGGGACGCAAGTAATGTCTGGGCGAGGAGCCTGTTGTCAACTATTGTTTCTATGGAATGCATTACACCACATGCTCTGTAACTCATAACCGAATAAGACTGTGCCACTTAGCTGTGTAGTTCTGTAAACGACTTGCCACTGACTAACATTTATATATTTCGAAGATTATGATAACTTCTGGTAAACTGTAATTAGCATTCAGTGCTTATGATTAATACCATCAGCAGGATCGTTTCCTATCATCGTTCTTTCTGGGTGAAACGTTACATATTATTTCACATGAATGAACATGAATACCCTTGCTATTAAATTTCAACAGATTGAAGGAACTAGAAGCACTGATAATTAACTGATATTCAAGTTTCATTGTAGCACATCCGCTGCATTCTAAAATGATTTGTGAAATAAGTTTATTTCATATTGAGACTAACTTGAAATTACTGGCAATGTGTAGTGTGTCTCTGTATTCAAACAAAAGTGGTTATTTTTTATGTATTGCATATACTTATTAAGGAATCTTTGCCTTCGTAATTTCGGCATTGTTCACAGTGACTGCTGCTTTTTACAAAATCATGGTCGGCGTAACTACTTTAAAATCTGTTGTGAAATACTGAATAGTGCCAGTTACTGCTTCACAAAACCTGACAGTAGTTGAGATTATTGTGGGTGCCGGTATTTACTCCAGTCGCACTACGTATTGCTCATAGATCAGCGGTATTGTTTTCACTGATTTTGAAGTATTTTATTCCATTAATAATTAACTGCCACTCATGTTATTGTACAGGACATAGCATACCATGTTCAACTGCAGAATGCAGTTCAACATGTAGTGTCATTTTCATTCGATTTTCCACGTGCGAATTTGATGTTATGCCTAAGCAATTTTCGTTATTACAGAATATTATTTACAACTAAACACACAAATTCATAACTTTTGCTCCAGATTGGGCCAGCGACCATAGATTATCATTCAGTAGCTGATATTTCAGCTGACCTCAGTTATATATTTATCCAATTCAGCTATCTACACTAAATTAATTAACTACAGTACAGAGACGTCTGCGATGTTTGTTGTACTGTGTATGTAAACATTTGATGACGATCAATGCTAGTGAAGCAAACTTTTATATAGGATAAAGTTTATTTTTCGTGATGGATGCTTTTTCTGTGAAGTGCAGAACTTTAGGTTACAGGGGCCATGAATATACACAAGTGTACAGGAGCAGTTGCAGCCTATGAACATGGTATTCACTTGCTGCCAACAGATGAACCGCACCCACATGTTACATCAGGCTGTTATGATACTACTGAGTCAAACTGTGGTTTCACCGCATCGTAATTAATCGAAGGCAGCAACTCGAATTCACTGATACTGAACCTAGACGTTTTACTCACGCCATGTATCAAAATACGATTACTGTAAGTCCAATAAACCAACAGTGGCTCATAGGTCCAGGAATCAAAATCTCCTTAATTTTTGTAGATTGGGAAGGGCAAAACACTACACTTCTATACGGTCGAACTAGTTGAGAGATTCTGCAAGAATTTGGCATTTTTCTTGTTCCCGACTGGAGGTTTCAACATTTTTTTTTCGGGTCAGTTCGTCATAGATAACAAAACTGCCTGCGTTAAGTTTGATATTCGAAAGTCACTTAGATATGAACAGCAATGGCACCATCACACTTACCTAGGAACACCTGGAATCGATTCCATGTGCCCTTCGTAGTGCACATTGAAGGCTCAAAGGTCATAGGATATCTTCTAATACCGTGTCTGACCTGCTTCTGCCTGGAATAGTGCAGCAACTCTAGCTGGCATCGACTCAACGAGTCGTTGGCAGTACACTGCAGGAATACTAAATCATGCAGTATCTATAGCCGTCCATAATAGGAAATGTGTTGGTGGCGCAGGATTTTGTGCACCAAATGACCTCTCGATTCTGTGTCATAAATGTTCTATGAGATTCACGTCGAGCCATCTGGATGGCCGCATCATTAGCACGAACTGGTCTTCAATCTGGTACCATAGCGCATTGTCATCCATAAAAATTCCATAGTTGTTTTGGAACGCGAAGTCCATGAATGGCTGAAGATGGTCTCTAAGTAGAGGAACATAGTCATTTCCCATCAATGGTCGGTTCAGTTGGACCAGAGGACCAAGTCCATTCTATGTAAACACAGCCCACAACCCTGTGGAGCCAGCATCTGTATGCACAGCGTCTTGTTGACATCTTGGATCCGTGGGTTGGTGGGGTTTGCGACACATACAAACGCTATCATCAGCTCCGATGAACTTAAATCGGGACACATATGACCAGGCCACAGTTTTCCAGTGCCAATGGTCCAACTGATATGGTCACAAGCCCACAAGAGAAGCTGCAGGCGATGTCGTGCTTTTAGCAAAGGCACTCACGTTGGTCATCTGCTGCGAAAGCCCAGTAACGCAAAATGTCACTGTATTGTCCTAATGGGTGCGTTCATCGTGTGTCCCACATTGTTTTATGCGAAAGATAATGCCTGAAATTTTGCATTCTCGGCTCATGTGGGGACTGTGGAACTCGGAATATTGAATATCCTAGCTATTTCCAAATTGGAATGCCCAGTGCGTCTAGCTCCAACTACCATCCCGAGTTCAAGGTCTGTTAATTCCCTAGGGGGGCCATAACAAGGTCGGAAACATTTTCATATGAGTCACCTGTGTACAAATGAAAGCGCAGCCAATGCACTGCCGCTTTATAAATCGTGTACGGAATATTACG